>NW_022280034.1:13343428-13389839 GCF_004355925.1 Anarrhichthys ocellatus
GGGTCGATGGTATTTGGGGGAGTAATGCAGCCTTGAAGATGCCCCTAAGATGATAATTAGGTTCTTTAACCCGACTATAACTAATACCACCGGGGATGTGGAAACTTTTCAAGAAAACAGACGATTAAGATGAAGAATCAAGTCAATAGAGACCTATGAATCACAGCGATGGAGTGTAAGCCAGACAAATAGAACAATTCTCAGTATTGAGGAGGCATTTCTCAGAAATGTGCTGCTCTCGGGAGAGAAAAGTTACATAAAACTTTAACCGTACAACATACCTGTCATTTAAAAAGAAAAGAAATGATGCTAGGGAAACATTGAGGCTCTCCCCCCTGAGTGATCCTCGATGTAGAGAAACAAAATCACCTTCGCACTTCTTATTGTGCTCCGGCAATCCCTGTCGAAGTGCCAAAATCAGGTTTTCAGGCAAGCCAAAAGGTTGGAATGATGCGTCAGAGAGCGACAGTGACGTGGGGGATTCGCAGCGAGGAGGGCAGAGAGCAGCTATCCGGGGCAGTGTTTGAGCCAGCCGACGTGCTCTCTTCAATTACAGCTCTGCTCTCACACCTGCAGCCTGTAGAGACAGGGGAGGGAGAGCGTGGAGGAGGAAGCACAGCACACAGTATCAATGAAACATTGTTATACGATACTACATCCACAAACCTCCCGAAATCAATGACATTTGTGATGAAACGTTTGGCTTTAGAATAAAACAAATCACGCCATTGTACAAGCCCTGCCTTTCTTCATGTTTCAGTCTGTTTGAATTTTTGTTTTTCTTTCAATGAGTCAGTTCAGGCTTTGTTTGATGCTGTATCAAGTATCAATTAATAAGAGTTATTTCTCAAGTGCACTCAGCAGAGAGCAGATATCCGCCAGGTGACCACTGCTGTATTGTGTGGTTGAATGAATACAAACTCACAAGCGGAAGTCGTAACAAGGTTTCCGTAGGTGAACCTACAGAAGGATCATTACCGTTTGTAACATAACACAAGCTATGGACTCGTAGTTGTCGTATGATATACTTCATTCGATCGTGCCAAAACCCCAATCTGACCCCCACAAGGATTATGTAAAACACAGAAGAAACACATAACTGTTAAGGGGGGGACGGGGACGTGATGAATAATAGACACTTACGCAAAATAATATTATCCATCAAAACTATTCATACAGGCAGTGATGCCGTGATTTTTCAATAGGTTCAAATAGATTTAAGCAGGCAGTTGGACAACTACCAGGATCCTGTTGACCCAGAGCAGCGTCTGGCAGTCTGTCTGAGGTAAATTGTTTCATAGCCTTATCTGCTCTTAGCTATTTTATTGAGTTTCCTTTTAGTGAAATGATCTAAGTGAATTTGAGTCCTCTCTGGTTCACAGTTGTGTAGGGCTTTTATTGTGAAAGGTAAGAACAAAAGGAGTGGATTTGGTCCGAGCTGCCCTTTAAGGTTGAAACGAGTATTAAAGTTTGCCGTCCTGGTTCGGACTACGAAACTTCCGTGTTGACGTATACTGTCGTGTGCATTTTGAATATGTCCATTCCACACAACGTGAAAAATAGACCTTGTTCTGGGAAGAAATGATGACGCTTATGAGCCGCATAATATTCTCGTTCTATGTAAAAGAAAAAATACTTCAATGTGTGTAAATGGCTGACATTGCTTTCTAGGAAGAACCAATAATTGCAACGTATTTAATTTTAAGACGATCCATTGGTTTTATGGTAAAATTTAAATCTGATAAGTAACAACAGCTTTCAAATAAATGTGTAAAAGTTTAAGTATCTTAAAAAGCAAATACTCCAGAAAAGTACAGATACGTGAAAAATGTACTTAAGTACAGTACTTTAATGAATATTTTCCATCACTGTGTATCTGTTCTAAGAATATATTGTACCAAACAAACAAAAGAAATAACACTGTAAAAACATCATCTTGAACAGTGCAGAGGCACAAACCTTTACATCATTGTAACAGCTGTGCATCGGAAAAAACTGTCATGAGACTCATTGTGTCTGTGGCTTAACTGTAACATGTGAAGTATACAATATAAACCCGTCTTGTGTTTTTTATTTGGTGAAGGCAGGGATGAAGAGGTTGATCGTTTGATCGCTTCACTCAATCATTTATCTTCTCTGTCACTGGATGTGCACTCTGACACCACCAGCAGCAACACGTTTAATTACAACTATTCAGTGTTCTGGCAGCCAATCCCAGCATGCACCTTTGTGTTGTTCTGCTGTAAATCATCCTCTGACTTTAGCCGGTCTCCTCCGATCCGTTTTAAAATGCAAGCAGTGCTCATTATGGCTGTGTGAGGTGTGAAACAACTCAACTCAGTAGGGAAGGTGTGAGTAATTCAAGTCTGCTGGTCATTTTCTTTTAGACCACAATTGTTAAGGAAAATGTGGCAAAATGACCTGGCAGACGTCTGTCATTAGTGTGGACTGGCTCAATAATCTGCTGCCGCAATGCTCCGTCTATGCGGACAAGATGGCAAAAACCTTAATTAAAAGGTGTTTCTCATCGTCAGCCGCAGGGACTAAGTTAAGAATGTGTTAACAGAGAAGCCATTCATCTGAAAACATATTAATAACAGCACTCCTGATAATAAACGTGTAAAACACCAGGTTGAATCCCAAGGATCTTTGGGAGGGGGTTACAGTAATGAAAGGGAAATAGTGTGTGATTTTGAAGAAGGAAAAGAAAAACTATGTCGTTATCTTGCGTAGCTTCACCAATGGTCGACTTAACTGTCAGGTCCCTCATTGTCAGGGAGGTAAAGTGATTCAGCTGGATGCAAGCTTATGTTGCGTGTTAAATTGAATTTCCACAGATCTCACTGTGGAGAGTTTTCATAGAGACTATAAGTCATACTTCTGTCCCATACTTCTGTTTTTCAGTAAGGTCTATAAATGGGGCCACTCCCCTGTTGAGCAGGTAATGTGGATGCATGACAACCTTGCCCACTCTGGCTATGACTCAACTGTCAAACTGAATGTGCTGGAAAATGATCTTTTTAACTCATAGGATCCTAGCCCTATTTTTAGGCCTCTGCTCGAAAATTGCATAGCCATACTCAAGAGAGTCCCGAGCTCTAACTACAAGGTCTATTTTAATAATTTTGATGCTAGAATACTGGTAACACTTGTGAGATGTGTAAATATTGTGTATATGTTACTGGTTAATAACTGATACACTTATGGCACAGCTCAAATTGAAAAATTTCTAGGTTCGCCTGAAAAAAAGCACTTATATTGAACTTTTTTAAAAAAAATAATGCAGCTGCAAACCTAAAACCACACCACAGTCATAGAACAACACGTTTTACATGTCCCCACAACATATTTTACTTCGATTGAGTGAAGCAGGCCAGCATAAACGGTCATAAAAATCAAAATTTTGATTTTTGGAACCAGCTGTTGCATTGCTGTATACTAATTTTATATACTATATAACTAAATATTAACTATATATTCACTTTTCTTATCACTAAGTGTGTTCAATAATCCTAATAAATCAGTTTGACACCATTTTGAATAATTTTGCTCTCTCTCATGTCATGCTACATTTTACGAATAAGTGGACTATTAGCATGTACACCTGCATTGGCGATTGTATATGCAATCAGAATCCAGATTTATGGGCGCCTGCCAATGTACTACTTAAAGTGGATGTAACGTGCCACGGGGCTTAATTCCCCACATTAGTTTTGATTATCTTGAAGGATGAAGGGCAGGAAAGAGTGTACGGTGTGTAGTTGACACACGGTTTAACCTTGTTAGTCGGCCTTGAATTCTCAGCCGTTATCCCTCTCTCCCGCCATCCATTTCTCCCCTCTCTCCGGCTGTGTCCGTCCTCAGCCTCCTTTAGTTATCTCCTTTTCTGCCACACTTTACAACTAATCCCTCACAGTCCTCTTCTTCAATTTGTCCTCGTCTCATGGCCTTTGATCGGATTGACACCATTACACTCCACCTCTGCCCTTTCCCTATCACTTTCTCCCGTCCTGTAATCCACACTACTTCAGCTCCCAGATCATATCTAATCCTCCTCAGACCTTGCCTTTATTGCTGCTGTGCCTGTTACACATTAAAACACAAGTGTTCCTATGTTTGGATATCATGGAGTTTGACTTTCCGCATTTAGCCCGTGTTGTCTTACCGCCCTTTAAAGCTGTCATGTTGAGTGACGTGTGTTATGGTTAAGTGAATGCTGCTGTAAAAGAATATGCAACATTTGGTTGAGGTTAGTTAACCGTGATTACCGTGTACATGACATGCTTGCTGGTAAACACTGATATATTGTTTTGTGACATGATGCAATTAAGAATAAGTTTAAACACAAATCTACAGCCAAGAGACTGTTAGTTTGGATTAGATTGTATTATGACAATAAAGTCAATAAATAAAGACAGAGTACAAGTACTGAGACAACGAAATGTGGTTTAGCATCTTACCAGCAAAAAATGCAAAAAGCAGTAAAGTGAAGAGTAATGTACAGATTAGCATAAAGACTTGAAGCAGGGGGAAACATTAGCTAGCCTGGCTCTGTCCAAAAGTAAACAAAATCGGCCGACCAGCAACTCTAACGCTCACTGATTAACATTTTATACATTTTGACAGAGCCAGCTGTCTCCATCCAGCTGTTTCAATGAGCCATTGTTCCGATGGCCCATTATTCTAAATCCCCAATAGCACAAAAAAATGTCCCATTTCACTGAAAGCCCATTTGTCCTACAGCCTGTTGTCCCGAAAACAAACGCACATTGATCTGAAAATACAAAAACTAAGAAACGGAAGTACATGGTTAATTATAATGAAAAATGAAGTCATTGGACCTTCCCAGCGAAGACATGACCAACCCTACTTTGCCTCTGGTTAACTAGATATTCTTACTTAAACCTAACTAATCTCACTCCTCATGCCTAAACCTAACTGACCCAACCAAGGAAGGCAACAAGTAATAACTGTTAGAGTGGTGGGTCATGCCTTCACCAGTAGATACAAATAAATAAATTAGCCATTTGTTTCCGTTTAATTGCGGGAAAGTTTGTATTTTCGGAGCAATGGGCCTTCAGATCAATGGGCTTTTGTTTTTGGGGTAACAGGCTGTTGGACAAATAGGCTTTTGGTCCAATGGGACATTTTTCAGATTATTGGGGTTTTGGAATAATGGGCTGTCGGACCAACGGGTAGTTTCAAATCGTTATGCTAATCCATGCTAAACATCTATAATAACGAACATTAGATACATCTTAAAGTAAAAATAAAAACCATCCAATAATTGTCACTTATTGACAGCTAATGCTACTGCCTGTTTGTCATTTTACCCTTCTATTTCAGAATGGTAGAAAAAGTTTTATTTTCCTCCGTTTCCTGTGCCAGCTTCCCTTCCTGTAATTGAGTCAGCTCGGTCTATTATATTGATATCAGGGAAAGCTAGCGTGGGAGTTTAGTGAGCAGCAAAAACCTTAATCCCTGTCCGTTCTGACAAAGCTGGCTTCACTTCATGTTAGATTTACTCCGAACTTTGCTAATCAATGACAGACTTGCACAGTTCTCGCTGTGAAATACTTCAAATCACTGTATTATATATACTTTGACTATTGACATTTTGAGCGAACACCAATTTTGAGACCTTATCTACAGCTTGGTCATTGGTCCCTGATCCCAGGGTGGTGCCCCTTTATTGTTGATATGTTATTAATCCTATTGACATTACTAATTTTATCACAATCAATAATACAATTTTCATACTTGCTAATAACCAAACACGCTCCTGCCAGATCCCAACAGTAACGTTAGCTAACTCTATGTCCTAATTCTCTGCAAGAGGCAAAGTATGAGTGACGGAATCTCCAACAACTGGAGATTGCTGCATTTTTAAAAACAATTTATACTTTAAAATGTCTGCGGTGAATGCTAGTGCAAAACCCTTTCAACTGTAGGCTACTCCTCGTTGCCCACAGCGTACAGAGGTCAGATATTACTAACGTTAGCTAACGAGCAATTGAACACATTGAGGGCGTGGGCTCCATGGTGGCTTTGATGATGGACTCTTAAGTGGAGTGGGAGACATCTTTTTTCCATTGAACTTTGGAACTGAACAATATTTACATATTTATGTTTTTTGGTTGATGTAATAAAAAAAATAATTCAACCAGGCAATTGAAACTTTGTTTTTTTAGACAACTCATGTCGGAGTGTTTTTATACGTGTTGCAACATGTATGGAGGGATCTCTAAATGCACTGCACAGTAGACCAGTTTCTAGAGGCTACACATCTATAGAAGTCCTTGAGCCCTCTGTGTACCACAGCACGCACATGTGCATTTCAATTATAATGACTCATCTATTCAGACAGCCAGCATGGGACACTAACTCTTCCTGACCTGCCAGCTCTTAGGTCTGCTCAGTAAAAACATTTGGCTCCACTGAAATATGACACTCCACGTGCAACCATGCTAAAGCATTGATGTGCTGGGGACACTTCCAGTAGTTGTATTTGTTTTATGCCCCCTGTATTATTTGTGACCTGCATGAATGTTTAGCTTTTCATCTGTTTCTGCCTTTGTATTTAAAGTCATCTTGTTAAATATGGTCTTATTGTATGAGTTGTTGAAAGTTCACATGCTATTATTAAGACCAGAGGAGTGGAGACAGGAGAGATTTTGGGGTTGTCAATTGAGATACACGCATATTAGCAAGGCTATTTTTAAAGCAGACTTGATCCACAGGGGTCTGTGTCCAGCTGTGAGGGTCTAAAATAGGTCGAGTAATTGTCACACACCCACGATGACCTTAGACAACCCTGGATACATAACCCCAGTTTGATGGTTCAGTGAGAGTGAGAGAGAGAGAGAGACTGATGTGGAAATCTGAGCCGTGCACCATATCGTCACGGATAACTGGATCTCCCGTGGACCCGCAGGGGGTTAAAAGCATTGAAGAGTGGGGCGTGTGAAGGATCAACACATCATACGCCAACATGTATGATATTTTGGGTATGCTGAGACGTAGGGAAATGCTTGGAGCTGGTAGCTGAAGAATGTAAAACGCAAACAGCGATCACAGCAGGGTGCTGTGGCCAGTCGTCCGGCAACAGAACTCGTTCCCAGAAGACAGACACTGAATGGATTAGTGATTGGAGGCTTGAAGCTAGTAGTTTTTGACTAATGTCAGACAATCTAATGAGACCACCTGTTGGATTATTACATTCACACCAAACAAAGTTTTGCAGAACCGTTCTGTTTCTCCCCCCCCTGGACATTGATATGTGCGTAAATCTGGCATATGCAGAAGGCTGTTTATGTTCATGTCGATCTTAAACCATAGTGAGGGACAGTTCACTCCTATCACCAAAACATTCTTCTCTAAAATGTCTGTCATCCCCCCAGAATAAACAGGGTGAATGGAATTTGTCTCGTCGTTCTCAATCTTGAAAAGATAATTGTGTTCATGAAAGAACACAAACCCAATTATTTTGGGTGTGTAATAGTTTCAGGGCTCAGTTTATCTCCTTTTCATTAGCTACAAAAATTAGCATTTTGATATCGAGCTAGCAGAAGCATCCTGTGCAATCCTTCCCATAATTGCTCTAGAGATCAAAGGGAATGTCAGATTGACTGCTTTTGGTATAATTACTGCACAAAACAGTTCGATGAATATGATAATTACTATTTGTGTATGATAATTAGCCCCCTTTTAAATGTATAATCACTAGTTAAAAACTAAAATGAATGTGTTATTTCAGCATGTGTTTGGTGTCTTCCACAATAGTGCAATAGCACTGAGCTGGTTTGGAACCAGCCTGGTTATTCATGTTGAACTCTTTTGTTACCAGTTTTTGTTTGATAATTGGTACAAGGCTGTTTTACCATCGGCACTTTTGACCGTGTAGATTTGCGTTTACCAGTTTCAACGCCGAGTTCCATCTCGCGTCACGCCCAAGATGGAACATCTCCCGATTGAGGCCAAAGTGCGCCCGACCCAACCCAGTTTTGACCCACATGCCAGTTAAGCGCAACATAATTTAGTGTAATTGCAAAAATAAGGAACAGCAGTGCGCTGCTGATAATCGCTTTGCATAGTATCACCAGTTACAAACTTACAAAGTGTCTGTAAACCAAAACAATAAAAAGCAGTAATTTGGATAATACACGCATTATTATAGGTTAAGATAAGACTTTTATTGATCCCCGGGGGATATATTCACAAGCTACCCAGTAATTTACAAAGTAATTAAAATGATTACACATTCTCCAGCTGCAGTATTAGAGTGATGAAAAAAAATGTATGGATAAATAATTATAATCCATGAATATAACGTATACAATTATTCTGAAATATACCATTCTGCACGATGGGTTCTTTTTGTTTTGTTTTCTATTTGTTGATGCTGATACTAAGAGCCCAAATATATTAGAACACCTTGCCTATATCTGATTTTAAAGAAGTTGTTTAAACCACATAAATACATTTATATTTTTTGGAATTTCTACAAAGCCAGATATTGTTCCAGCAGTAAATTATTGTGCCTTATGTTGATTTGTAATGACTACAAACATTTATTTACCACTAGACGTGTGTGACGCCTTTTCAGCAGTTGATAGGGAAAAGAATTGCAGCGAGATTAAAAAGAGCATTAATCCCATCCCGACTCCGTGACCTAACAGTTTAGATTACTGCACCATGGCGGTGCTCTTGCCACAAAAGATATAACAGACCTTCTTTTTCTTTCAGATGTTTACATTTGTCATGCAGGCCTTTTTACTTTACTACACCTTACCCCCCATTGTTTGGAAGTCTAACATTAGGTTAGGAGAAGTCAAACATAATGAGTCATGACGTCATGAAGACTTTTCTTGTGTTCCCAAGATGAGGAAAACGACTTTAAGATTTCATGGTGAATAAGAAAACTGTTTAAATAGCTCCATTAGATCAAAGACTGCCACTTCTCATGTGCCATCCACACGTTTTTGATCCATTATTCTCAATCTACACAACATGTGCGTCAGCCATTTCAATTTATTACATGATTGTCTCCCTTTAGAAGTCTTAACTTTTCCAATCATGAAGGCTTTGGGATTCTCTTGGGACATCGACAGTTCCTCGGCTCCTATTGTTTGTCTCCAAGTCAAGTCCTTAGAAAGAGAAAATGTGAAATAGTGAGTCAGAGGTGTACGTGAAAAGACCAGACAATGTCTTGCCTTCAGTAGCGTTCGATATTTTAAGCGTGATGGCTTGAAGATCCCAGCTCAGCTTTGTGTCAGTGTGGGTGCTCAGTGTGTGCTTCAATTCAATTAACAGAATGTTGGAAAGAAGCTGTAGAGGTGATGGCTTGAAAATGAGTCCAACACCAGCCACAAGTCAAGTTTGAGTGAAGACCAAGCGAAAAATGGGGGTCAAGACGACGTTGACCCCTCATACGATTTAAATTGTAGTCGCCAGACATGAGCTAGGACTTCATCCAGTCATTGGCTTCACACACTTATGGACAGAAAACCCAAACACTGTACATCCTGTAGCGTGAACGGGTCCTGCCTCGGGGAAAGCGGGGCAGGCTCGCACCTGAAGACCGTGTTCTCTCAGTTTTGCAGCTGCTTTTTATGCTGGTCTGAGGCTTGGACCTCCCTCAGGTTCAGGCGTCACTCACGCATGGGTCATCTTGTTAAGTAGGTCAAACACAAGATATAAGGATTATACAAAGTTTGAGTAACTATTTTACATAAAACGTCAATACAGTTTATATGTTAAATCACTTCTATCATGAAATAAAACAGGTTATATGTATACTTTTATGCTTTCATACTTTGAGAATCTTCTTACAATCCTTACCCCCATCTTTTTCTTGAGCTTAAATCCCTCCCACTCAAGATGATTTCATAATGTGCATAGAAAAATCAAGGAAACAAATATGCAAATGCTCCCCTTAGAAAATGTGACCGTTATCGACTTAAAACTATGCCATTGTACATCATTTTGGACCATCATTATTACTAGAGGTAACCCCTAACCCCGCGCCGTCCTGTGTGTTGGCTCATCCAAATCTTCTCCACCTTGTTGTTACGCAGCACAGAAACGTGCTGCAATGGCAGAAAAAAACCTTGACTTTAGAAAAGCAAACTTGAACATCTACATAATGTATATTAAAGCAGCCTCAGCAACTACACAGTCAACAACACAGAGCTAATGCATGAGAACTGTGAGGAGAGGAAGAGGGAGTGAGCCAGTGAATGGGTGAGCCACCAGATTAGAGTTTATAATAACACAACCATTTCGTACAGGAGACAAGCAAGGATCTACCGATGCAATTACCCTGCTGAGGTTCATATGAGACGGTATAGAAAAATACTTTATTAATATATAAATATTTTCATTGTCATTGCAGTTAAATAATAGGTCTGCAGCACCCTCACTTCTTGCTACGATGGGGGTGGCCAGTTACCACTGCTAGGAGTTATTAATCCTTCTATTTTACTGCTGTCCTCCCACATGACAGAAGAGTATGTGGAGTATTAGCTGAATCCTCTACTTTAAAATGAGCCACAAAAATAGGCTTTCCATAGACGTTAAAAACAAGGTTTTTGCTATTCGCCTCTTTTTACTCTAGAATTTCAACAAGGTTTATGGACTGCAATATAAAAGATATATATTGTGCAATAACTAAAGCAGCACACAATATTAAATTATTCATATCTTTAGTTTTTTTTTGTTTCTTTTTTTTCTACATTTTCTTCCTCCAAAGAAGCTGTTACCCCTTTCTTTTCAAAACATACAGTCAGTAAGTGCTTCACATATGGGATAAAAGAAACGCGTACAAATACAAGTATACATATATAACTGCATGCATACATACATACATGTATACATACACATGCATGATACATAGACAAGAATTAAACACAACCAAAATAATCAAAACTAAAGGCAAACAGAGAGAACATTATTTGTAAAAAGGTTTACCTTTAGAAATAAGCTTTTCATCAGCCCCGTAAAACAAACCACAGATCTCCAACCCGAGAAGCACCGTCACCTACTGTAAGAATGGTGTGGCAATGCCGTTTCAATGCCGTGTTTTTGACGGAAGCCAGATTGAAATTCATCAAAGATATTGTGTCCCTCAACCAGTTGGAGACGCTGGTGAGAGATGCATATTTCAAGAATATTAGAAATGAAGGGAAGTTTGGAAATGGGCGCCATAGTTAACTAAATCTGTGGCACAGGAAGTTGTTTTTGAGGAGAGGAAAGACACTGGCTGCCTTGAAATAGTCATGAATGCAGCCAGAGTACAGAGATTGAGTGGCAATATAAAGAAGGCAGGGGGCAATGACTGACATGACCTCTCTAAAAAATGTAGTTGCAATTATATCAGCAAGATGGAAGATGGAGGCATATGAGAAACCATATCCGAGGGATCTTGCATGGGGTTGAACTCAGACAGCACTGGCGTACTGCATACTAGATACTCAATCTGTATGTACTGCATACGACATTAGTGATGAACTATTGACATTACCAGCAGACTGTTCACACTTAAAGTATACTCAATACATCTTCTATTCATCAACTATATTGTATTATTGTATACCTTAAATTTAAATCAACATTATCTCTTCCACTGAATATAATATGTTCTAGTATTATTTTCAGGCAAATTAAAATGATAAAATATTTTACTGTCAAATCTGTTTTCTAAGGTACATTATGTATGTGAGCTCCGGTGCTTTTCAACAGTTCCTTAACGTATCTCGCCGTCATATTTAATATTTTATTCAACGGTCAATTATTTCAACTGTCAGACTCGCAGTCCTCCATTGGACAGTCTGGATGTCAATATGCGATTTCATTTTGTAGCACGTAACATTGTCTCCGTCTTATATTAGCATGGTAGTGAAATTTTCTTAGCAACCTGACCAACTGTTCAACATCGCCATCCTGAGAGCCATGTATTATGCCTGGCTAAAAAAAAAAAGATTTGCTTGATAAATTGAAATTAAAATCATTGACTCCCTGGATAGAAATTGATGCAATTCACATCATATAGAACTATTCTTATGGGTCATCAAAGTTTCCCCAGCTTAATCTGCAAACTCTAAGGTCTATAAAACTATAAGTATAGCTTCCGTATTCTCATAATAATCAGCCGATTTCAATTATGCACCATTACTTTATGTTATTATTATTCGTAACACCACTATGCGTGGGCCCCATGTTTAATTGTTTGTCCCCATGCTTCATTACAACTCCTAAAACACAGCGATGATGTTAATATATGCTACATAGACAACCTCTAATTGCTGCTGGAGCAGAGATCAGTGTTGAGTTTATGAACACTGATGAAAAATCAATGTTTTGCTTCACAAAATTGCCCGTGACATTTCCAGTTAAGGCAGAACAAAGCCTCTTGGAATAACGATGAGGTTGCTCTTTTCTTTCTTGTTCTGAGCCAAAGACATCAGACCGAGGTCTAATGGTTTTAAAGCGAATGTCAGAGCAGATTAGATCAAAATAGAGCAGCCGGGCATTAATTGCGGGCGACTATGAAAAAGAATTTCCTGACACCAGTTGGTGTGGTGGTAACAACTTTGGTTATTTAATTAGAAGACCTTCTATTGGGTGAGTGTGTGGACGTGTCCCTCCAGTGATTGCAGATTCAAGCACGAGTACGGACCATTGAAAGGTTTTGAAAGACAGTCTGCCTGTCTCCACCAACAGCTGACCATGAATACAAGTACTCTCATCTGACGCCATCCTCCGTAAGAATCTGCCATCGACAGGAGATCCAAAGAAAAGCACCACCACCAAGCCTCTGAGCAGCTGCGAGTGTTACTTAAAGTGGTGAGTCCTGCTGTGTTATTAATGAGATGTAACCCCACCGGACAGGGGCCTGCTGCTTGCAATTCAAAAGACCAGAGTTCATAAGGGACTCAGAGACGGACATGAAACGGCAAGATGTAGCCATCCCTGTGAGTTCACACCCGACAACTGCCTTTCTTTCAGCTCCAAGGACGAGACAGAAGGGATGGAGAGGTGGAGGTTAAGAGGTTAAGAAACAAAAGATCACAAAAGTTAACATCCAACTTTTTAGTTCTCTGCACAGCTCTGCACAGAGCTGTAGAGTTTGAATGTAGTTGGTTTGAATATGTGAGGTGAAGTTTAGTATGGTAAAACATCCCAGAAAACATGTATTATGAGCTGCCTAGAGTTAGTTTTAAGACGTGAAACAGGTCCCAATTCCCTCTCTAATATCAATTTCATAGTGCTGTGAAAACATCTCATTTAAACAACTCTTTACTCAAGTTTCTTGCCAAAAAATACATTGAACATGATTACGTTTGAACACATCTTGATAGCATCATAATCTGCCGTCACTTAATTCTCATCTTTAATGAGTAGAGCTTGGACGGATCGCAATCTAGTCAATACGCTTGAAATTCTGACACACATGGGCTCGTCCTCATCCTAAAAGTAATAATCTCTTGTTACGGGGTTAACTTTAACTGGTGTCTCTTAGCCCAATATTGTTTATTGTGTATAGTTCTTGTTTGTTGGGGGATTTCTGCTGATTACTACTGCTGTGGATGAAGAACTCCCCAGCTCCCTGTCAGCTAGCCTAGTTAGTTACTTGTGTAACAAAATTAATAGAGATTAATAGATGAGGCTGTTTAGATGATGCCTGGCAACCTCCTGGCCCATGTTTTCTGAAGTTTATTTGACCTCCTGAATGGAATACAACCCCAAACATTTTGGCACAGTGCCTACTTCCACATCAACCATTGACTTGTTTTCCCTCCGTCTCGTGGTCTGTGATTTGATCTCTGCGCTATTGTTATCTCATATGTTGATGTCCTTCAAACTATTGATCTGCACCACTGCAAGCTATAGCGTGGTGAGCTGCCTCTAAAGGAGAACTTCAATGTTTTTAACCATGCTAGTGGTTTAGCTCTAGGGATAGCAGCGTCCACCACTTTGGTCCAAACTGAAATATCTCAACAGCTATAGGATGGATTGTCATGACATTTTGTTTAGATATTCATGGTCCCCAGGAGATGGAGCCTATTGACTTCGGTGATCTCCTTAATTTATTTTCTGTTTCTGGTGGATTTTGGAAGAGAAACAAAAAAAATATTCATCTGGAGTGCATCTGAAAAGTACGAGATGCTCTTAAAGAAGATCTTTGTGTGCATGAATGTGTGATACAAGCTTTCCGTTTCGCTCCTTTGGTGGGTAGCATAGGTTTCCTGCTGTAGCTGAAAGGAAACGTTCAGACTGAGACGCTCCCCGAGGAATCCTGAACCACACGAGCACTAAAACATTCACATTTGTTCCATGCATAGCAATCTACTAAGACCTGCTGGTCGTTACCCATTCATGAAATCTGGAAAATGAAATTCTGGCTTATGTCTACTTGTTTTTCTGCAGACTGTTGGTAGCGGGAAACAATTGTGATAGTTTACAGAACACTTCACTGTTTTTTGTAATTGTAAAATAATTTTTCAGAAAAAAGGGACTCAGGGGATTCTTGTCAGGAAATTGCTCTGAAATTTGGTAGGATCATATTTAATTGAAACGCCTAATAGCTAACAGGAAACCCCAAGTCCGTACAGCTTGTTGTCATGGCACAACGATCTGCCGAGAGTCAGAACAGAATGTTGTGTTTGGTTTAAGTTCGTGGAAAGATTGAATGGGGTGTTGTGCAAGAGTACGAGAAATATGTGAGAACTAAGAGGAAGAAGGAGTGTCATGACTGTCAATTCATTTCAGGTTTCAAAAGAGTGGAAAAGGGAAAGCGGCAAAGGATAAACAGCACTTACTTCATAATAGTCAAGAATGAAATGGAGGTGGTTTCACATGAAAACAAATTTTGCCAGAAGAATTCATATTTAATTTCCCTTTTATCCCAATGTGAAGTTGATGTGATAATCAGTTTGTTCAGACGTGAGCATAATTCCTTAGACAGAGGTCAGTAAATCTCTGTGATGTGTTTGACAACATTATCAACTACAACCGAAGATGAAGGGACTGTGACTTTTTCCCTCCCATCAATCTGCCAGTTGTGTGCTTCTCCTTGAAAGGCCCCACTGATCCACCATGATGGCTCCCTACAGTGGTGAGGAAGTCACATTTTCACTGCTGCTGTTTTGTAGCAACAAATAATACAGCTGGTCAGGACTGACAATACAGATGTGATTTAAGGGGGTTCAGAAAGGCAGAGGTCTTGAAGCAGGGTTCATATCTGGTATACACCCAACACACAGAGACACATTTTCAATAAATAAACAAGACATTATGACATAACTTCCCACATAAAACACTGCATGTGCCTGCTCTTCTCTGCCATGTTCCCTGTTAAATAGCTTTGTTTTCTCTGACTTTGTGTCACACATTTTCTGACTCCCCTGCTCTGCAAGTTTTGTTTTGAACATTTTCTTAATAATTAAAGTTATACCGTTATTCATCCCTCTGTTCCCCCGTGTCGCTCTGCGTTTGGGTCCATCCCCCGCTACTGTTTTTGCCTTGAAAGCTGAACAAGTATTGCACATCAACAAGTTATACTGTACATATTTATTTTGCATGTCGAATCGGCCTAAACAAACATTTTAAAGAAAGTGAAATAACGCTGCAGCAAACTGTTGTTTGGGTTCAGTTGATTCCCTGAAGTTTGTATTTTATTTACATCATATTTATTATGGATTATGTGCGCTGAAGCTTGCTTTCAATCTGCAGCTCTGCTACCAACTGATAAAAAGCCCCTTACTGTCTCATCGTTGGTTGATGTGATGCATACATTACCTGTGTGTGTGTGTGTGTGTGTGTGTGTGTGTGTGTGTGTGTGTGTGTGGCCGGCAACTAGACTATAGATGAAGCAGTATTTCCTGTAATTTATTCACCTCTCTGTTTATCCACATCTTCTGAACCTGGTTCTTCTCTTTCCTCTGGATTGCTATCTACCCATGTTGTGAAGGCACAGATAAACCATGATTAAATCATAAGTTCACATGTCAGAATGGTATGGGGATTTATCTGAGCTTTTTCTTTCAGCCTTTTAGAAGTCAGGAACACTTTATAGATCTCTGGCTGCGCTCTATATCCACAGGTCAGCTATTTCCTGCTGAATAATCAAACAGGAGAGTGAGAGACCCATTCTTTTTTAAAATCTTTCTTTAGATGTGGGCTGAGAAGGGAGAACATAGTTCTAAGAACCCCATTACTGTTGTGTCAGCACATTGAAAGCACACAAACAACTTTTGATCGCTGGCTTTTTGTAGACATCCTCTTTTTGGAAAGAGCTCCTGTATCCCCCTGTGGTCTTTCATCTTCCCCCGTATCATCCTCGCCTGTGTTTTGACTTAGTTTGGAAATCAGACGAATTCGTTGGAGATTTCCTCCAGTGACATGTCGTATGTAAATTGTGGCTCCCTAATGCCGATCACGCGACAATTTCAAGATACCCGGATTATGAGTCAGACAGTTGTGAATTGGCAATCTGATGACTTTGAAAGTGTGTGTGTGTAGGTACTATAATACAGCTATGATGTAATGCGTTTACCATCTGATTCTAGCGCGCTAACATTTGCTAATAGGCACTAAACATGGATTTTATTGAAAACGACTTGATTAAAATGTCAACCCATCCTTTAATTTTCAATAGACCTTTTTCCACAGCAGATATTTGGACTTGACACAACAAGAAAAGCACAGGTGCTATACATTCCACTTACAATGGCTGCATTCCATTTGATTTTTGCTTGTGCGTTCCAGGTCCCCGGTCCTGTTCGTGCTGGCTCACTGTGACACTTCGATGGAACGGAGCCATGGTTAATATTATTACTTCAACCTTGTGGTTTTCCAGCGATGCATTCAAATGAGCACACAGTGCAAGCATTGTGGCAAGTTCACATCTGGAGTTGCGATTGTCACTGCAACACAAATAGCTAAACGCAGTACCAGTAAATTTGCGCTTACCCGTAAACCTCTGAATTCATTTTTTTTTAGGAGAGGAAAAAAGAACAAGTGGAACAAATGAATCCAATGGCTGAATTAGTAGAGTAGATTTGATGTTTTAAATCCCACACTTATCTTCTGCAGTTTGTTTTTCCACTAGATTTGTTTTCTTTTGAGGCAATTCATTTGTTTCCAATTGCTAAGTTGTTTTAATAAAACTAATATTATAGCAGAATCTTAAGGCCTTTACACACCGGGGGCATTTTTGTGCAATTAATTCCCAGGTCTTTTTTCTGAGTCATTACTGACACAAAGGGTGTTAATTGTCTAAATGCTATGAAATCAGATGTTATGAAACTTGAGCAACTGTTCCTCCTTATGCTCCACTCAGTCATCTGCAAATCATGTCATTGCAGATGATTGGATTTACATAAAGCAGGCAAATATTGTTGCTGAGGCTCAGTAATTACAGGCTGGCTACTCGTTACAATCGTGAAGTGTGCATCTGCTAGAATGCTCTCCCTATGTTCCCCCAAGACTTGATGTAAATACTGATGCCTGATGCCGATGATCAGTTTACTGCACTTTAATGCAATGCACACTTGCCCGTCTGTGTGGTTCTGAAAAGGTAAACAATACAATGCAAACGTTAACAGAGGTTCAACTCATAATAAATGCCATAGCCTTTAATAGCTGCTTGTATCCAATAATTTACAACTTAGCGGCAACACCTAAACCTGCAAACTAACAAAAGTGAAAGTATCCTAGTCACAGTGGGCTAACATAAGCTAGGACATTTAAATAAGCATTCAATAAACCGTTTGCATCATTGTCGTATATGCATAAAGGTAAAAGGATAACAACCTGTTCGGCATATAAGTATTAACATAACGGGACCGTTCGGTGCTGCAAGCGCGGGTAAATGCCAATCAAAATTCCAATATATCCGGTAAATACACACAACTTACATTTCTCTGGACGCACACACAGGAATGCAAACATTGGATCGACTGTCAATCTGCGTAGCACACCTGAACAGATAAATAAGATAAAGTCGGAATCATGCTGCTCCCACTCGCTCCCAAAGAAAACCGTACTCGGCCGAGTCTGCGGCAGCGCCCCCTACTGGCTGGGCCCTCAAACAACCCGTCCAGTGGTGCTTTTCAAAACAAATATACTATATCATATTTTCTTGTGCAAGAATTTATTCTGAAGGATTGATGTTTCCTTTCTATTTTCATCTGATGGCCATTTATATAACACAGCACGGTAAGTTGTTCTTGGAGTACTTGCATTCACAAGGCCATGATAGAAAGGCTTCCCTTTGTTTTCATCGGTCTGCATTTGTTTCCGAGGCAACTGTATTCGAACAACAGGGCCAGCAAGAGAAGAAAAAAACACTCAGACTGTGACAGAATGGCTTAATGCTCAACGTTCATTTAACCAGGAAAGCCCTCTTATGTTAAGTTAATGCTTCTCACCTTCACATCAGAAACTATAAAACACTTTTTGGATTCTTTTCAATACAGCATACTCTCTAGCTCCAGTTCATATCCATGACCATGTTCCAATAACCAACAACCCACTCATCCTTAATGATCGGGTACAAGACATTGGCGATCCCCTCTCTCCAAGTCTTCTCTATATATCTGGTCATTTTCATTTGATTTATCCACTGGCAGACAATATTTGAAGATCACGAAACAGTGCGTTTGCTTGCTGTCAGCTTGTGTTCTAAGTAAATAAAAGGAGATACCGTACCCTCTGGAGCTCCTGATTCAAAGGGGATGATGTCAGAAACAGTTGTTCAATCTGACGTACTGCGGTCTTGAGATAAGATACTCCTGGACACAAGCAGGTGTGCTACTGTGGAGGTAAACAAGACTTCTAGTTGTGTTTACCAAGCCCTCGCTGACGTAGCTTGGTACTTCCCCTGTCACTATCCGAAGCGATGTGTCAATACTCTGAATACTCAGGTAGACCTTTGTGAAATGAATCCTACAAAGTCCGAGGGACGGCATACATATCAACATCATTTCTATTGATTATGATAACATTGTCGCCACCAAAGCAAAAGCTAACATCTTGGGGTGAGAAATAAGGAGGATCATATTGGCTCTAAAGAAGTACACAGGTTAAACCAAAAGTGGGCACAAGCAAGCCCAGCTAACAATCCGCCTGCACATGTAAGCTGTGTTTGCTCAACTAGAGCAAGTACGAAAGGTCAAGGTTGTTGGCAAACAGTTGGCTATTTTTAAATTTACACACAAGCATTCACTCAAGAGCTTTGTCTCTGTCCACTGGACAAATATTCAAGTCCAATAGTTGATTAAGGACATCTTGACAGTAGCGACTGGAGGAGGAGACAGGACTTGTTTGTTAATTCATTCTCCCCACCAACATATTCTAGGTCCTACATCTGACCACGAATGCTACCACAGCCTTCTTGATTGGTGTATACCAGCAATACATGTGCTTGCAGTTACACGTGTTAGGGAATAGATTATAAGCTCGAATATTTTTATTCTTTCCAGCAGCGTGGCGGAGTGTTCATTACTGATGGAAAGAAGCTCATTAGGGATGTAGCTGAATAATTTCTCATCTCCACTAGGGATCAGCAGTCAATATCATCTATTGAAGAATAACATTGAGCCATGCTCCATTTTTTTAATTGCACTTTTTCACTTTCAGATTTATAGAGAAAATATAGCCCTTAATATGGAGGGTTTTCAAATGTGGGAGCTCTGCAGGCATTTGCAACTTTCCATGATAACCATTTCGTCGCTCAATCGGCGTGAAAAATGTATTGTTGTTTTCCACATCATCACGACATGCAATCTAAATGAAATCACACATTTATTACATTAATTGACAGATATCATGTGTGACTTTTAGTCCTCCAAACAAACACAAAAGAACTCATACCCCTCTGAAATGAACCGTAATGTGTACCATTGGCTTTAAGTCCCCTTCACCGGTCAGTAGAACTGAATGCCTTTTTTGTTGGTCCGACTTTTGGTCTACTTTAAGAGGACTATATGTGAAAACATATTTACTGAGGGAAACCCATTTTATCATGGATTTTGTTTGCTTTTGACGTATCACAAATGTAATTTGAATGAGTCCGTGGAAGTCCTCATTGTGATGAGGTCGGGGTGGTGGATCCTGATTAGCTGTGAACTAAGTGCTAAATGTGTAACCGGTTGTATATGGACCCAAATGCAACACACACAATTCCAGGGATCTTTGGCCTTTTATTACAAGCTTCCAGAAACAGCAGGCAGAGTTAATCAGAGTCAGGATCAGAAGGCTGGTGGGTTTACTGGGAGTCAGGCGAGATGGGTAGAACAGGGGCAGGCAGGGTCGGTAACAGGAGATCAGTCCGTGAGAGCGTGCTGGAGAGTCTGGCATTGAAAACCGAAGAACAATCTGGCAAATGTGTGTCTGGGAGTCAGGAGTCTATATAGTGGCTTGATTAGTGATCAGAGGCAGGTGAGTGAACAGGTGAAGGGAGTTAGACTGATGAGGAGGGAGTGACTGACAAGCTGAACTGTGACAAAATGTCTCTTAAACCAGTAACCGGTCATTGTGATGAGATGCTACATTTCCCGTTTTTTTATTTTTGCGTCCTCAAGTGAAGAGCTATTGAGTTTCCTCTGAGTATCCACCATTATCTCAAGTTTGATGTTAACAGAGAGCAGAATCTTCTCTTGATGATTATATTCAGAGCACATTCACATGAATATTCACATCCATATACCATATAATTGCCACAGTACATGCTAGTTGGCGAGCTGATAAACACTCACAAATGTTGACTTCCTATTTGTTTTCAGCAACATTATAGTCTGCTACCGAATGGAAAGAAAATATATTTACCTCAAATTCTAAAGTAAAACGACCCTGTTTTAAATACGATTTTCTTACATTAGATTGGGATCCATACCTATCACTGAGGTTTGTCAAACGACATTTAACACTTGTTCTTCTAGGTGCAAAGTAGTAATGATAACAAAGCACTTGACACAACAAACTTAATCTCAGTGTATTGCAGAAGAATAGATGGCAACAACTGCACTTCCGAAGACAAGGAGATGTTACAGCATAAAAAACAGCTCCATTGTTAATGGGCTAATTATTTTGTACAATAATTGAGAGTAAAGGCTTCATTGTTTGTTGCTTCACATTTTCTATTGTATCTCATACTCTCTCTCTCTTTGTCTGTGTGACATGGGATTGTGTCTGCTTATCTGTGAGAATGGTCTCCTTCCCTCCAGCCAGAGGACATCAGCGCATCTCAGCCGGATGTGTAATAATAACGCTTAATAGGACGTTTTCTGTCGCATCATTAGGAATGTTGAGCGGGTGCCTTCAGATAACCCCTCAGTGCTACAATGCAAAATAAGAAGTACAATCAACCCAATTAATTACACTGATTAATTAACCTCTATTCTACCAAGGACGCAGAGTCAGATAGGTCAAACTGTTCTTTTTAATAACATCATTTACATCACTCATTGTCTTCAGTTGAGAACGGAACAGCGTGAAATAGTAGCATATTTTTTTCCACCGCAGCTCCAGGTGTTGTGTTACCCACAGGGAGAAAGCAGTTAAAGATAAATACAAGGGGAGACAACCCCCTCACGAAAAGACCGTGTGCGTCATCCCTTATTTGATGACAACGCAGCCTAATTAAGCAGGTGGAGGATTAAGTACGCAGGGTGCTAGAGCGTAGTCGGCTACGAGTATAACCACCCATGTTCTGAGTGGCTCCAGTAAAGGAGAAGTCTG
This sequence comes from Anarrhichthys ocellatus, assembly GCF_004355925.1. Classification (NCBI taxonomy): domain Eukaryota; kingdom Metazoa; phylum Chordata; class Actinopteri; order Perciformes; family Anarhichadidae; genus Anarrhichthys; species Anarrhichthys ocellatus. Next base: position 13,365,170 of record NW_022280034.1, read on the forward strand.
TTATTAACCCCGTAATTCATTTCACCCGAGTTTGATTTAGTAGATATACAAGCCATGCAATAAGGTTGAAATAACCAGGCTGTGCTGTGTGTGACAATGAGAAACATTTCTGAAAGACCGGCAGGACAACCTGATCTTATTTCATCTCCATCAGTACAATTAAAAGTAAATATCTTTAGGCTGGAAATGGATTGGATTGACGCAAGGTGGATCTTAATTTAACCACAGATGACCTTTACATTAACAACTTGACGTTAGATGTCCTGTACCTAGGGATTTCAACATGTACTGACGTATTTTTTTGAAGATTGTTACCAGAGAGCTTTCTTTTTAAACATTTCTTTATTTGATTTTAATTGATAATCAAGAGAAAGAGAGAGAGGGGCATGACAAGCAACAAAAGTCCCCAAATGGAGTCAAACCAGGAACATTGTGGCTATGTGGCATGCGCTGTAATTGTTCAAAAACAGCAGAGGTCCAGATATCCGTTTAGAACCCAGAATGGGTCAAGATTAATAATGCTGAGACCATGTTAGACCTTCCCTGCCTGGTATACGCAGTCTTTAAAACCCCCTAGTTTGTAGTCACAGAGGAATGTGAAGTGTAGAAGCCTACGCTGAGATCGCCTTGATGAAAAATTAGGTTTATTTTTTCAAACTTTAAAAATGTCCCTCCAACAGAAGACATTAGGATATACAATTGACCATGCGCTAAGTCCCGCCCCTCAAACGCAGACTGCGTAGAGTAGCATCATAGCGTAGCATTGGCCAGCTCTGACCAGGGCACGGCAACTATTTGGCGCTGCTCTATAGACTCCAATGCAATGGTTTCAGACATTCTTCATTTTCAGGCTGGTTTTGTGGATTTGAAGCTAGTCATGGTTAAACGTTGTGTAATATTGATACTCGCTACCCGAGAGGTTAAAAGAAGATTTACATTTCTAAGTAAAAACCTGTGGAGCTAACATTAGCAGGATACGTTAGCACATCAGTACCTAGCGTTAGCACTTCTATGCTTCGCTGGCTGCTGAAGGCATACTGAATGTAAACAAATACTGCTATTGCTAGCTAGCCCTAAGACCTACCCGGCTTTACAGGTGATGATGTGGTGGTTCACTTTTTTTCACTGTGATCTGTATGCTTTAGCCTCTATCTTATCTTTTCTTTTTGTCATCCTGGATACATCCTTCAAATGCATTGTTGTCTGCATCGCTCTGAAACCCTTTTTTTCCCCATTTTTCCAAAAATTTGCTTATTTCTTTAGGGAACGCAGTTAGTGACAGTGTGGGCTCCATGGTCCACCTAAATGGTGTAGCAAGGGAGGCGGGGATTAGAGAAGGGTCAATTGTTTTCATAGCTTGAACAGTTCTCATAACGAGTAAACTAATCTAGATGTGTAAAATCAGTGGTGGCCCATAATGTATAATTTATGAATACGCAGATATTGAGTTAGATTTAACAGAAGTTGAATAAAAAGTATTTTTTGTGCCTATGACATTAGACAGAGAGTTCTGCTGACATGTTTGCCAAGAACCACTGAGCTTTGCTGTCCTTTCCACCATTCAAACTCTGGAGTCCTCTGCAGTAGGGGCGTGGAATACAGAAGCAACGTTTGGTTCATGATATCTCTTCAAAACTGGTTGTTATTACACAGGGTCACCAGGCCTCGTCATGAGTAAAAACGTGGACCTTGCACATTGCGGAAAGCATCATATTGTTCAACATATGGGACAATAGCTAGTTGGCTACTGTCCGTTTGCATTATCATTTGCTTTATTCGTATTCCAAGTAACCTCTTGCTTAGTCAAAGAGGATAGAAAGCAACCAAACCATGTCATGCTTTTTGGCTGACAGGCCAGTAAATTATTCATGGCATTGGAGACTCAATCATAGGGTATGAAATCTGGCTTTACTCCACTGCAAATTAGCATAGCCAGTGTGGATTTCTCATGTGTTTATATACAGTGTACATGAGTACAAAGCCAGCAGGCTACATCTAAAAAAAAGGCGATTAAACAACTTCAGATCCCACGGTGAGATCTGTGTAAATTCCTCCATTTTCCAGCTCATGTGTGCAAAAGCTCCCAAATCTAAGAACAAGATTTCTTCAGAGGATAGACGAGTTAAATATGCATCAGCCAGGCAATGCTTGCAGCTTGTCTCCTGCTGCTCTGGGAGTTAAATCAATAGAGATGTAATGGCTTGGTCTCTACCTGCAACTCTGCTCACCCTGTATCTTTTCTCCGGTCAGAATTGAAGCTATAACATGATCAAACTACCCTGGGATGACAAATAGATGCCCCAGTGGAGCCTCACCGTTCTGAGAAAACACACAAAAAGCGCTTTTGGCTATTTTGTTGAGATGTTGTAGAAATTGATAGAATTTCCCATTAGCATTAAATAGCAGTATCGGCATGCAAAGGAATTCAAATATATGTAAACAGATTAAATACATCAGCAACATTATCTATATGGGGGAATAGATTTTTTTTCTCTCAACCATAAATTACATTTTGATTTGTCTTTTTTACATTTTATTTGAAAAAGTTTAAAGCAAGTTTTCATTTATTGACCTTGTTTTGTACACAAGATAAAGCAGCCATTTCTCTTTATTGTTCTTGTCCATCTCAAAAAAGAACAAAACCGTGGGTAGTGACTCAAAGATATATAAAACTGTGGGTAGTGACTCAAAGATATATAAAAAAAACTACAGTACCCAAGCTCATAATAGGTAATAAAGAACATGTCAGCCAGTGCAACCGTGTCCCGGATTTCAAATATCACATGCCAGACACTTTTTTTTTCTTCGTTTACACAATATAATTTCCTTTTTTTTTTTTTTTTTTTTTCTTCGAAAATGAAACCACTGAATCCTTAACAATGTTGCATTTAACATACTTGTGCATCAGCATTACTGCCCTGTTGTCACACAAAGCGCTGTGAGAAGGACAGAGGGTAAACATACAAGAAAGCATAAAAGTCATCATGCCACGGGAAGTTGTGGGAGTGACAAATAATTGCAGACGTGAAGGTGTAAAGTTAGCGAGCGGTCTCAAACACCACCAAACCAGCTTCTGGTTCGGTTCCTGCTGGTCCACATGTATTAAACTGCAAATTTACAAAAAGTGTGTTCGATCTGCATCCTCTCTTCCAGTTGTGTGCGATGACGAGGAGTTCGTTGTCTGCTTGTGTTTGTCGTCGTCTCCAACAGCATCTTCCTCTTCTTTCTTCCTCTTCCAGCACATCTCGGCCATATCTATCAGGGAGACACAGAACAGGCTATTAATACTGTGGTTATAAATCCTCCAAACACACACACACACACACACACACAAACAAACACACTCCCCACTGTTTGCAAAGCATGTTCCCTTTGGAAACCGCATGTAAAAATAGCGAAGATGGCAGTTATCACTTCCTGTGTGCATTCAGGAAGGTAGGCACAGCTATTTTTGATTTGCCCAAACACACACACTCGTACACAAACACACCACATACTTCAATCTTCAGTTATTATAGCACGATTTAGAAAGCGTAGATAACAAGATTGCCTGGCAGTATCACATTAAATGTGAACAGTGCCTGCGGTGTCTTTGATTTTACTTTTGCACCAAAACACAGTTTATAATTATACATTGTGTATAACCGCTTCAGTGAAACCAGGTCACTCCAGGATGGAGTTTTTGCACAGCTGTACAGGTGCCTACATGAGTTTTTTTTTTTTTTTTAACAGAAATAAATAGAGGTTTTCTGACTAAGAAATTACATTGTGTAATCCGATTGGTCAAGAGATGCCTATCATCAGCTGTGATTGTTTTCTTTTTGCCAGTCTTTTTAGGCTTTATGTATCTATAGAAAAATAGATAAAACAAAGTTATGGTCTGAAATACATGTGAATGCTGCTAAGCTGTTGATACAGCACTGCGCATTGCTGTGTGTAGGCGAGGTTCTGTTCGTAGCACTGAACTGGAGACAGGCGGAACACGTATAGCCTGCTTGCTTTTTACTAATAAAAAACTTTCTGCCCTATAGTTCCATTTCCTCCCATTGTAGCAATCCACCGACAGAAGGGAAACGACAATCAAACAAAAGTGAAAGACGGAGAGAGAGAAAGTGAGACAGCGAGAGTGCTTTAACAGAGAATCTTTCCTTCAAATTCAAAATATATCCCGAGTTCTGATGCGACGTCCTGACGTAAATGCTTGGATTGATAAATGTATTTCTTGATTTGAGAGAGTAGCCGTATGTTGTTCTTATTTAGTCTTTCAGCCAAGATGCTGCCCCAATGGTCCCACAAATTCAGAAAAAGACTGATTGAAAGCAGAGCCATTGTCACATTTTTAATAACTGCATTATTGAAAAGGCTGATATTTACACCAAAATACGCTATTTATCATGATTTATTGGGAGAAACCAAGCAATTCTATATGAAGTCAGTCGTTCAGCACCCCCATGTAGTCTTGTTTCATATCCACATTTTACCGCGACTGCGATGAATAATCGGTGAGATTGGAATGTCCAGTCAGGCTCCTTAGAGCGAATCGCCAACCCGTCGACTCTTCGGGGTCACCCCAACAAGAAAGTACATCTGTTGTTGTCATTCTTTCATGCTCATAACTCAAAATGCTGAACCAGTTATTTTACCTGTATGTACACAGTTTGAATCACAGGCTGATTTCCTAAGATCAGCTCTTATTTGTGGCTTTGGATGACTACTTTCTCTTTCCCCTACTACTCGTGCGTGTAACAGTATTTGGGTAGCGCCACTTACTTGTGGCGCTAAAAGCTACTTCTCATTGGAAGCAGTTAAGATGCAGCTACGCCACGCTGTTGTTGTAGCATGAGCAGCTAAGCATCTCGCACCAAAATATCTTCTCACAGCTCTCTTTTTATACAACTGTATTTGCATTTTACAACTCCCCCTGAGCTTATCCAAATCACATGGAAGTGGGTCAGCTGCAGATTCATTCATTCAGTGACTATTCATCTCCTTCACAAGATTTATACCCAGCGCACAGGCAATAAATAAACAATTCACTCCATCTAATATGACACAAAAGTCTAATTATAGAACACACGATATGGCATGCATACAAGACCTCATTGTCCCAGCAGCCATTATTTATCTCACAACAAATGAACAGTTTTCAATTACAGTAACTTTGAGATGAGACGATGAGATTGCAAGTAACAGTGGTCATGTTGAGTATTGCTGCTGGATATATTTAGGATCCATCTTTTCATTCAGTCAACCTTGATTGTACCTTGGATAAACATCGAGGTAGAGACCTCATTTACGATACAGCTGAGTCATGTCTAATGTCATTTTATTTCTTGTTCAACTTCTTTTCAGCCTTGTTTTCTAAAAATTACGTTTCCATATAAGGAATCAATTAGGTTTTGAGGGAAATATATTTTTGTTTTTGACATATCACAAATATGTTTACAGTTATTGTCTGTGGATGCCCCTTTTGTGGGCAGGTTGGGGCCAAAAAAAACCCCCAAGAGAATATAATCAGCACTTCATCAAAAAGACAGAAACATCTTAGGAAAAACTTGGATCATCATGACATAATCAATGCCATGTTATTTGAATAATAATATTTGTATCCTTGATAGGAAAAAGTTTTAATATTGCTCATTTGATTTCACTACTCCATTCACGTCAAGCTCACTGAGACGGCAAAGTGAAAGGATTTAATTTCAAAAGTGGCACAAAGTGAAAAAAGGAAGCGGCCATGTGAGTTGTTGCTGCTTGTTATATTTAACACCCATTTCAGTTCTGGCTCTGCTTCCTCCAGCATGGTTCAAGTCAGAACTTTTTCCAGTTGAATAAAGACGCCTATAATGCAGTTTTGAGTAGACACGTGCATTCTTTGACAAACCCTCAATAGCAACACAAAATATCCCGATGTAGCCACACTGAAAAATGTAAAGCCATATTTCTATATTTTTGGAAGTGCGCTTTACCATATCATATACCATACCATATACCATTCTAGTGTCTGTGCTGTATACATGTGGCAGGAGACAGTAAATGGTTAGCTTAGCTCAGCACTAAGACTGGAAACTGGACGGCGGCCAAATTTGCCTACCAGCATCTCTACATCTTACTTATTAACATGTTATCTTATTTGTACAACTAGTAGAAATTGAAGTGTAAAAAAATTGTTGTTTTACGGGGGTTATGAGTATTTTTCGGCCGGGAGTTGTAAGGCAACCAGCGGATATCCCGCTATCACGATATATAAGATTATTTTATGTGCGTGACACATGGATGTATTTTAAAGAACGGGATCAAGAAATCAAAGATGGCACCCAGTCACTTGACAATTACTCAAGCCCAAAAGATTTCGTGGCTATGTATAATGCCAACCATCTTAATTTGGCGTGTTGGCATGCTAACATTATCTAATTAGCTCTCAACACAAATCATTTAATTTGTTTTGTAGTAGTGTTAAGAACTTGACCTGATGATGGCACTGGATAAAAGTTTAGGGGATCACCAAGGCTGGTAGAATCCATCCTCTGGAGACCATGACTGTGGGAACAAAATTCCACCGCAGTCCATCAAAAGCAACTGGCATTAAAATTCACAAGTTTAGAAAATGGTGAAACATCTCAAATGCAAGGTGTCCTATAGTTTTACCAGAATAATTAAACCACAAACAAAGTTCTCGAGTGCTGATTTGACTGTAAGATCTTGCTGACAGCATGGAACCACAGCAATACTTTCAATTTACATAAAGTGTGTTTGTGTGTACGTGAAAAGTGTGTGCCAGCTTGAGCAGATGCTGTTTGAAGTGACTCTCTAGTCACTCTTTCCACATCCAGTTTACAGGCCTCTTTCACTGGAACATCAAGCATCCACCCTGCCCTGTAAATGTGGGAGCTTCGTCATTAAATCATGGCCAATACACACCAACACACAAAACCTGGCACAAGACAAAGGCACTTTAAAGACTTTTTTCCACTCTATAGTGCTGTTGGCATGAAAATAATCTACACATTTATTCATTCAACCTAGTTTTTTTTCTATTTCTAGCTGTGTTTATCTAGCGCATACCGCCGCAATCAAGGCTGCAGTTCACATATTTGAACTACATTATTACGATCTAATCTGATTTATGCCAAACCTTGAGAGCCTTGAAGCGAGGGTGTCTGATCAATCCATGATACAGTAATACTGTAGGGTTAGCAGTGTGTTGGCAAAGTCACTTTAAATTTCCCCTCATGGGATTAACAATGTTCATTTTATCTTAATGAAGAGCCAGAGTGAGGTTTCGGTGTTTCGGCACCTCAGGGGCGAATTTCCTTAAAACTTATTACATTCCAATCAGTCGAACTGGAGGAGAGTGGGAGGATGGTGTCTGCACAATGTCAAATTTATAACTTTAATTATTGATGAATGCATTTCACATTTCATAATTTTTGCTCCTTTTGTTGGTATTAGTTTGTTTTGAGAATTTCATATGGGGATTAAAGGATTGAGTTTTTGACAGTGAGAGACTGCGCAACTCCACCAGCGGGTTCTGCTGGCCACACACACACACACACACACACACACACACACACACACACACACACACACACACACACACACACACATTGACAACATTGATTTTTTTTTGTCACACCACATCAGACTCCATGCATGTCACGCTTCCGCGGGGAACCAAATTCCCATCACGTAGGCTTATATAGAAGTCAACATGGGCAAAATATTGAGTAGTGTTGCTTAGCCTTCATGGCTCAACCATAATGCCAGACATAGATTTTACATATTGCAAACCCCCGTATTACATTCATTCATACATGATTATATTTTTTGTGTCCAGAAATGATTTTAAATTCCCACTTTGTACTTTGTGGTTAAGGTTAGGGAAGATTGTGATTGTGGCAAAAAAAAGAAAAATGAAGATATGGTCAATGTTTAATAAGGTTGAAATAACGGTTATGGGCTGCACATGTGCACTGATAAAGCCACCAAATCAGCACATTACAATATGCACCTCATGCTCGTTTAACCTGGTCTGACAAAGCAAGAAATGTAAAATGTTAGTAACACAGACACTTACCCTGATGCAACTTTGTAGACCCCTGACTTGCTTTTCATGCATAGTGTTAGAGAAGTAGACGCAACCCAAGAACGGAATGAGTTGAGTGGTCTCCTAGTTTTTTTGCTTTTTATTTGAGCAGCTCGAGCAAGCTCACAAGTCAATAAGTGTGCCTCCTGAGAGTTGTGTCTATATCGTGTCGGCCCTGAACGCATTTTTTCTCAGCTTCTCTCCATCAGCTTAATACTATGAGCAATGAACTTGATTAAGACATCCTCAGATGACAGTCACTGCTGTTGCTGCCTTGACTTTTCATCTAGAGCCATCGTCGGGTCAAACATTTTAAAAATGTTACCACTTTGGTTTATCACCAAATACCTACAAAACAAATGGACAGCTTTCTTCAGCTGGCTGGTTGAGTGACACCGCCGTAAAACATCACATGTTAACTTGTTAGCAAGTTGTCTGTTGTTTTGACTGATTTACTAGCTGATAGCGTTGGCGAGGGAACACAAACTATAAACTGCCTCCAGAGGCTGCAACATCAATGCAAGTTACATATACTCTTCCCTTATGCTGGCAGTAATAGAGCCTTGTTCTTTTGCATTGGGCAGAAAATAGAAACCTGAATGATGCCTGACTGCTCCCCCTGCCCTCTGTCAAGCTGTTCACTGACCACCTGTTGGCTAGAGATTGCTATGCATTTGGCCGCGAGCCCTAAAGTTAATGTCTGTCCTTCATTATCCCATTTTGTTTTGCCACTGTCCCGCTCCGTCAAGGCCTCCCTTGCCCTGTCAGTGGTAGCCAAACCACCTTGCACTTTGACAGCAGCCGTCAGGTGGCGAGGTGCTTATTTGCCAAGGCCTCATCATCGAGAGCTCATCAGAGACCATGAGTGGTTATCAATATGATGAGGAAGTGAGGGTTCATCGACTGACCCGTGTTTTTTTTCTTTGCCGTTTCCTGTAACTCCACAGATGTCTAAAACAAGCAATATTCAGTGTGCTTGCTTGCTACATGATGCATCTTAAAATAATTTTGTTATGATATTTGAATGGTTGGGAGGAGCGTTTAGCTACCAGGGATTCAGTGGAGTGCAAAGGCGAAGCCTTATAGCACCAGAGCGCCTGTTAGCCATCGGTGGCTATCAGCCTCATAGATCTGGGTAAGAAGATGCCTGCTTCACCATAGTAGGTTCAGAAAGCCGTTATCTATTCACATGATTGATCACTGATACGAATACAAGAAGACGACGCTGGCCTCTGGTAGCCGTAATTATGACGGGAGCAAAGGAGGAAGTCAAGTGACGTAGAATAACGAGGAACAAACTTTGGTATGCTGGTCGGGGGTACTTTCCACCAGGAGACCGCTTATCGTTTCTTGTGTAAAACCCAAAGTTAACATTGAATTATTTTTACGTACTTTTGTTTTACGTAACTTAGGTTATTAGAACCCAAACCACAATATTCCCCAAACCTTGCCAAGTAGGTTTGTTGCCTTGACCTAAAGTTGTTTTGTTTTAATTCGGAAACATTAATTTCACTTTCACAAATCGGTAGGTGCAGGTTGACCCGTCCGGTAGTGATAACCACTGACTACAGCCATCCAATCGGCTGATAACATTCGTTACAGGAGAGTGAAAGTGGTATGAATCTCCCCCAGGGAAATTATTTTGGTTATCAGTGCTGTTATTGTTATGTATGTCCCAAACCCTGGACCACATTCAAACTGGGTGGCAGCCAATTTGAAATAAATCACATTTGGATGAAAAATGTCTTGAGAGTTGCCGAGAGTTAAATCTGTGTGTATGTGTGTTTGTATGTGTTTGGTCCTGGGTGTTGTAAGGTGTCTGGGTTGAAAGTTTGTGTTCCAGTTCTTGCACCGTGAGGTCTTGTGCGTCAGTGTCGCTGGTTCCCCTGAGTGCTAACGGCTGCTGCTTCTTGCTCGCTCACTCTCTAGCAGGACACACAGACCTGGCTTATCCCACCTGGCTTAACACACTGGCTGGTTCTTATCTTGCGCTTGCAGCACTGCAGGCCTCATCCACACATGCAATTACACCAATGCACACAGACCACTAATACTGACACTGTGTCTGTATTGAATGTGTGCACACACACGCACATCTGTTTACATATATGTGCTTTAACTTACAATGGGGTTCTTTTTTTCATTACTTTCATTGATTTATATTCAAATCATCCCTTGCATAAAATACTTTATACCAGATAGCCGATTAAAGACTTTTTTATACTATCTGAATATAACCAGATACTCACAGAAAATGTGTGTAATTCAGTGTGGCTTTGTGGCACAAGGCAGTAAAACTGCCTGTGCCAAAGCACACTGTATATTATCCATCGGGCTTAATCATAATAATAATAATCAGGTTTATCCAAAAGTTTGCCGCGCTTCTCCTCACACAGCATTGCCAACAGCGGCGTGAAAAATACATCAAAACGTGCGGCCTGATCGGGAATAGTGTGCATTCTATTTTCCGGAGAGATTCGCCCAGCGGTTTTCCCGAAAATCCCGGAAAACCCCGAAAAACGGAGCAAAATGAAGTTTGGCGCGCTTCTCCTCACACATCATTGCCAACAGCGGCGTGAAAAATACATCAAAACGTACGGCCTGATCGGGAATAGTGTGCTATCTATTTTCCGGAGAGATTCGCCTAGCGGTTTTCCCGAAAATTCCCAAAAATCCCCAAAAACTGAGCAAAGAAAATGGGGTTGCGGCGTGAAGAGAGCTAAAAAAACACTTAACTTTGGGCCCATATTGACTAGCCGTACATTAACGTAGAAACATGATTCAAAGTTTAAAACGTAGACAAAACGCTGCACTTTATTGAGCCAAATGGACATTTTGATAGCTAGCACAGTTTTCATGAAGTCACAGATTAAGTTTCAGGAAAATGTTGGGTCTGTTTCAGATTTTATAATGGGTGTGTATTGCACGGCTCGTTAAGAGTTAGAGTGAGAGCATAACCGTCAGAGTGGAGCGGAGCAGGAAAATATTCGGTGATTTTTCCAAACAAATTGCTCTAGCTCCCACAATGTTTACTCTTTATACACCATTTTTGGCCAAAAAGCTTGCAAATGTTGTGCTGTCGCACACAGATACAGTCATTCAGGTCTTGGAGACTTTTAGAGGACTCCCCCCCCCCCCCCCATTTTAAAATAAAAGCCGCACACACATGATTTAGAGATATACATGATGCAGCTCAGCCAATCAAATATGGGTATTCTGATAAGTTTCCTGATTCGAGTGACATTTACACACACCGCGACACAAGAGGGAGAGACGAGGAAAGACATGGCAGAGCAGGACAATAGTCATGTAAGCTGTAAATGATAAAACATAGGACAATCTCCAAATGAGAAAGATTGCCAGAGCGCTCTCTCACTCACTCACTCTCAGTCAAAGGCATTGTTAGACCTCCTGTCTGCCTGTCTCTCACTCAGTCACTCACTCTGTCTCTCTCTGTCATTCAGGTCTGAGATATTTTTAGAGGACTTTTCCCCTCAAATACAAGATTCAATCCAAGAGTATGAATCTAAAATGCAGAAAAGAGAGTAGCGCTATCTCAATTGAACCTGAATGACACTACCGGTAACATTGGCGTGTGTATATATTGCGATTTCTTCGGGCAGTAGAAGCCACACTGTCAAAATTTCTTTAGGAATTTTCTAGTTTAAATTTGAACTCTATAAAATAGAAATGTAAGCAATAGGAAAGGTAGGAAATTCAAACGGTCACATGGCTCAGTTGGGCCGAGTCGACGTAAGTGCTGCAGAAGATTCAAGTTCTAATTCTCAAGATTTTCATGAAATCAGACCCTGTTTTGATACTCCTTATTGTCAGCAATGTATTCAATGTATTTACATTCTGCAATTATCTTTTCTATTTGGTAGTTTTCTTTGTTACGTTTGTTGGTTCATGACTTTATCTAATTGTAAGCCTCACTGTTCACTGTTTGCTCTCCGAACACCAAATCAGAGCGTGTGTGAAGTTACTGCTCAAGCAAACCAAACAATTCCAGTTCACATTAAAGCATTGAACTAGCAATTCACTTCAATCCAGACACGGGCTGGCTTTTTGTTGTGAAGCAGTCACAGGAAACATCATGATTATTAACTAATTACAGACTGACTTCTGTATTAAAACAATGAGTTTGTTTGGCTGCATTGTAACGCTATTTGCTCTTCTGTTGTATTTGTGACGAAGCCGCTGCTCAACAAGTGCTTGCTATGGAATTTAACTGCGTTTGGCGTTACTACAGTGACCACGGGTGTCGCCAAATCACCCAGGACTGAAATATCGAAAGGATAATATTTCATAAACTGCGGATGTCACAGTCTTTGCTGATGGATGCAATGAGGTAATGTCTTTGTGCTGTCACATGTGCCTGTTTGAGTGTGCCGAGGTTTTCTCATGAGACTCCAAGTCAGTAACTACAGGGCCATTATAATGTCTCTTCCATGAGCCTGAAGAGTTCCTACTAAAGCAGTGGAGATCAGAGGAACCTGTTTGACATGTCTACATCTGCCTGGGTGCTTTTACAGGGTGCCACAGCATAGCTGAGCTTTTGTTCTGTAGGAGAACAAAGGGAGGTAAGGAAAGGTCGCTGGAAAAACTTCCTTTAAAAGTAGGATCGAGAGTAAATTGTAATGACGCCTGCATCACAGGAAGACGGAACGCAGCTGAGGATTGTTTCACTCCTGGGATACGTCAAAGAGAAACCCTCGCCAACAAGGGCAACCCTTTGATCCCGTCGCATATTTAAATGTAACATCATCAAACTCTGGCACATCAACGGGGAATCCCAACACACATCTGCCTGTATAAATTCAAAGTTTTCTTCGACTTTGTTTTGGCGCTTACAATATATGTGTCCCCAAGCATAACCGGGAGTCAAATCAAGTTTGACAAGCCTAGCTCAACAATTGACAGACCTTTATCATTTTAGTGTAAGCTTAAACAAACTGAGCACTTTGATGTTGTTATTATTATGTTTATGTAAAAGCCTTGATTTCATTTACCGTTCAAGGCTATGTTCCTCTCTTGAAACAGCCCCCACTGTGGCCAAAAGTAGGAATTTCGGGACAGTGAGAAATTGAAACAACAGGAAATACAAACATCTACAGGTGAAGTGCAATGTCTTCACTCATTGTTCAACTTCAACTCTTGCTGAAGATTAAATGTTCGAATGTGACATGATAAGAAATAGTGTTAAAGAAGCACAAGTATAAAAGAGGCATAATGTCAGCAAAACGACCCATAAATGCCAGTAATATCTACCTAAAGCTAGCTGAACTACGGTTAGCCACTTATCAAAGCTACCTAAACACAGTGTGCACAGTATATGTGAATAGGTTCTCGCACATTCAACCCTCCGTTTGTATGACACTGCATATTTCTTCATTCAAATGAACATTGGCTCACTGATTTATTTATTTTTTGGCCGTATTTTTGGGGCATATCATCACCATTTAAGTTGATATGTCAAAAATGTTAGCACTAGTTGCCTATTTAAACATCCATCAGTTTCATTATCAGTCTCTTGGAGTTGATTCTTGCCACCTGGCGAATGTAGTCCGTTAGCCACTCTTCTTTTAGCACTGGGTTTGGTCTCCACCAGCCCAAATATCTAGCTCCTTAGCTGCTAAATGTTCCAACATGTTCACTAGCAAGTCGCTAACTTTGTCCGACTGGAGTTTAATGCTGGGCAGGTAGTGTAGAGTGTCTCTTTTTTAGAGCTTCTAATTTGAATGGTGACATCATAACACATGTTCTTTATTACTGACAGCTTTAGGTCTCACCCACTTTATCACCCCCTCTGCCTTTCACCCTCACACGTCAAGCCTTGTCCTCTGCGTTCCCCCACACCTTCACACCCAAAAGTCACGCAGTAGGTGATGAAGGGCTAAATCTGAGATTATCCCTTCCCTTTAAAGTGTCGGATAGAATATCACACTGAAGCTCTTGACCTCTTAACAACCTTGTTTTGAAAGTAGGGGACCATTTGAAAGATTATGAGTTCTACGTCCAAGTCTCCACGGGCCTGCCAAACTGTGTGCGGCCCACTGTTAAGTAACTCGCAACATGTCGTGACTGCATATAGTGCCTCAATTCACAGGCGTTGCCTGTGATTCGTCCTTGTTGCTCTTGAAAAATGTGATAAGCCAAGCTCAAATCACTAAACCTGCATCAAAGTAAGCTAGAGGCGACATGAACATGGACAACACAGGAGGGCTTTTCTTCCACTTGGTTTGCCAGAAAACCCACGTTTCCCCTCTTCTCCATTAACCGTTCTTTTCCCACACCTGCTGAACAAGTGTTCCTTATTTCTTTTGTTCCGATTTCACTTTCAGGAGATCAGAAGTTGGGTTTATTGGTTCTCTTTCATCCCCTCTCCCTCTTTGCTCTATCATACACTCTCCCCTATGCGTGTGTATGTTCATTTCATGGCTTTCCCCTTGGCTATTCATGTCAAGGTGAAAGAATATCGCATGGATATCTTTATATCCCCGTGTCGCATTTCACTCGACCAAAAGCAAATAAGGCTGGAAGTGCAACGCAACTACTTCAAACACCTCGACCCCCTTTCAGAACAACACAGGCCTAATTTTCCAAGAATTGCCCTCTGATTATTTCTGATCATACAGCCAGCTGAGTGGCAAACCAATCATCTTGCAAATATTGTAATCTTGATCCCAGTCTTCCATTCGATTTTTTCTCTCAGGGTAGTTTGATTCTCTTGACCAGACAGAGGTACTGTGCAGAGGTATTGGCGACAAAAGCAACTCCTTGCAGCATGGGAATTGGAAAGCAGAAGGACCGGATACAGGAGATAAACCGAAAGCTATATGGTATCTGTCATTGTGTTAGCTCCGTCGCTGGCTATGGACAAGATTACTGTGCAATTGTTCATATATTGTGGGAAAAAAAACCTCCCTTTCAGATTTAATGTTACACAATAGTATCATTATAAGGGGGAATTAGTCAATCTGTTTATCTCCTTTTTCATTTTGACTGGCTTAATGCTGTAATCAATTTTGAGATATGGACAATTACTGAAGAGTCCTTGGGGAACCATCTCTGAAGAGTGTAGGCGAATGTTGTGTACAGAAATTACTTTTTGTCTGAATGAACTAACTTCCGTTATGTAATATAGAGTTATGCACTTCTCTCACCTCTCTAGCATTTTAATAATGCAATAGCAAGGGCCAATTCTGCTTTTTTGAGCATTTTCCATTCGCCTACCATCTGCTCTAAAAGCTTAACATGAATTAAGCATAACAGTAAGGTAAGCGGTACGAACAGGATGCGATGCAATTTTCATGTTTTTTTTTTTTTTTTTATGCATTGCAGTTTGCATTGCTGAAGTGCCTCTACCCTACAAATTCAAATTTGGGGGTTTAGTTATTCTTTAAATGTTACCGAGTGTGTAATGTGTGATCATTATGATGATGTACGTGTGCAGAAATAAATATTTGCACAGTTCATCTCAATTAGTTGTTTTCACATGTCCACAGGTTCTTAGTGATGAAGAATGCGTCCAACTTATTCTCAGTCTGATCAGCTCCATGTCAGCTGTGGTGAGTCCAAGTTGTTTTTGTGTATAATATGTTCAATACCCATGTGAATCATGTGTAATGTGACAAAACATACCACAAACCATGGCCGCTTGTTAATTGTTGGCGTATCATGCAGACAGTGTTGGGGTTTTCTCCCTATTTGGGTCCGAGTTAACCACAGTTTCGATTTGGTGTAACTCGTCTTTTTTTGTCCTGTTCTGACTTTTCCCGGGTCCCTTTCATGACTTTATTTTCTTTTCTGAAAATGATTTGTGCATGTTGACCGTGGCTAATTTTTCCGCTGGTTTGTTGAGATCCAAAGTTTAGAAAATCAGCACTTGGACGAAAACATGTCTCCTCCTGCAGTAGAGGAAATAGGATAACGTGAAGTTAGATTTTGTGGCATTCTGCAACTAAAATATGCATATTGAAATCAAGAAATAATGAAGTGTGAGGTGACTAGCGGCCATGAAGTCCAGACGTTTCCTCTATACCAGGGGTCTCAAACTCATTTTCACTCCGGGCCACATCAGCATCATGGTCGCCCACAAATGTAACTACTCGTAACATATTGTTAAATAGCTCTCTGCATTTGATTATTGTTTATTCAAGTGTAAAAATATTGTACATGCAGTTATATAAATGTAAAATATATTTAAGCACATTTGTTATTGTAACTTAAATCCTTTTAATTTAGGGTTAAGAAACCCACATTACTCTATCAAAGATCAAACTATTAAAGAAAATAACAAAGACAAATATCAAACAAGTTATTACAATAACTTTGTTCAAAGCTTAAAATCCTTTCAACGGTGCGTTTGCACAATCCCACGTGAAGTATTTCATGTGTTTTAAAGCCAGTTTAAAGTAGTCTTCAATGTACTCACAATACATTTCCATTTCAAATGTACAGTAACCAGCCAAAGAGCTGCTTCTGTGACTGTGTGTTTAAGTATTTCATCATTATGACGTTCTATCATAGTTATGACTTTCTATCTCATAACTTCGACTTTCTATCTCATAATTTAGACTATGGGGATATTTTTATTATCAAGTCTAACTTTAAAAAAAAAAAAATTTTTTTTTTTTTTTGCTGGCGGATTCGCGGGCCACATAAAATGACGTGACGGGCCGGATTCGGCCCGCGGGCCGGGAGTTTGAGACCCCTGCTCTATACTATTTAGTTCAATCTAGTTTTGTCGGATTCCTGACTGAGATCACGTCTTATCTGCAGCACTGAAAAGGATGAGTAGAAATCCCTTCACACTGCAGAGGATCCAGCTCTGAGGATCCAGCTCCCTCACGGGGAGGGAACAGAGACAACGTCTGAATTGGTAACCAAAGGAAAATAACTTCACGTTCCCCATTCCTGAGGCTTTAACCTCACTGTCAACCCATTAATCACAGAGCTCATCCTGTGCATCCCACCGCCGGCATTGACTAAACAACAAAGCATGCGATCAATTGCCGTTACGTGCAGAGCTGTAAAGCCTCACGAGCGATTGCTTTTCCACTTGTTTACCTCTTCTCCCATCAGTCTAGGACATGTAATTAATGTATAATGTTAGGCCACCTCTCATTGTAGCCCTCAGGCTTTGGACATTTGTTTTCCTATCAACTGGGTCCTTTCAATAACGCTTTGTGTCTCCACCTTGATTGTAGGGAGAAGAAAATACATTTTCCACATACTCCTTGTCCTCACTATCTTTGCTGGCATGGTAATGGTAATTATGTATATACCTTTCACATGAATTCGCTGTCATACAAGAAAATACATGCCTTCCATTTCAGCGGTATCTGGTAGGTAACCTATAATGAAAGCAGCGGGCCACGTGCATATGAAATAATTACGTTTTCCCACCATGAACAGATGGCATTTCCAATTAATTATGTTGGTACCTCGAGGTATGTGTGTACGTCAAGGTATATTTGGTGTGTAGCCTACATGTCCCGGTGTGTTTGCAGAAGCGTATCCCTCATTAATATGAGGTATTTCTACCGGGGACCTTGCTCTTGTCTGAAATGGCACACCGCAGTATGCTCCTCAATGATAAAATTCCCATCGTGCCGTTGGGATGGATTTAATGCTCGTCGTCAAAATCTTTCCAGCCTATCACGGAAGGTAGGAGAAGCTTCTGAACAATGGACTACAACAGTGGGCAGGGAATTTCAGCGGTGGCCACAACATTCAGGCAGTCATGGCCCCTGTGTCTGGTCCGGATGTCTGCTAGATTATCATGAGCATAGAGAGGCTAGCCGAGGCAGTGGAGTATGACAGAACGGGGGACATGAATGAGTGTTCATGAAGGTGTAAACAATATGAAACTGATCAACCTTGAAAACTACTAGCTTACAAGGACTAGAAGTAGTATTTCTAATACTGTTGTATTTCTACTACTACTACTACTACTACTACTACTACTACTACTCTCAGGCAATGCTTATAACCTTCCATACTGTTCACACTGCTGAGAGTCCATTTCTATCCGTATCTGTCAGGGGTGGGGTGTGTGGATGGTGATACTGCTTCATATTTCGGGGGCAGAGTGTACATGGTTTCGTCACACTGTAGATTTGTAATTAAGGAAGGGCCATGATCAATGCACAACTGCACACATGTACTGTAGCCTTATGTCTCGGTCACATCTGTGCACATCCGAATCCCTGGAGAAGAGATGTAGTGACATATCATTAACACACCTAGTTAATAAAAGATAAAGCCTGCTGTCATTGAACTCAGCATCTTTGAAGTAGACTGTGCAGATGAAGACTCGCTCTATGCCTGAGAGACCCTGCGATGCAATTCAGCAAACAAGATGCCTCTGGCTTTTTAAAGTCTCTCCAGTGTCTCATGCAGTGACTGCAGAGGAAAGAAAACCTGTCCTGACACAAAGCAGCTTGGGTATGGCACCAGATCAATGCGAAGGCACTGGAATGACCTCGTGAATATCACTGGATAGAGATTGACTGTGACACTTCCTGTAGTGCAGTACAAAGTGTACCCTTTACATGCCTTATTCTTTCTCCAATTAAAGTTGTATGGAAAGAGTTGACAGTAGACTTCAAGACTAAACAGGATTAAACCAGCCTATTGTAATACCATCAGATAGCTGTCAAAAGCTGTCGGTAGTTTGGAACTCCAGAAACTTTTTGAAGCTCTCTTTCCTCACTCCTGATGTAGAATATCAATACATTGATTTTAATATGAGCATACGAGTTCATAACTCATGTGTACAGATGAAGAAAGAATGTAATTTGTTGAGCTCTACAGGTCCTTCTTGGCCTTGGAAACTGCAGTTGAAATCTCAAACTCAAGGCCCACTTACTTCGCTTGCGCCGGAGCTTTTGATTATATCTCAGTCTTACCTAGCAGGTGGAGTTTGTGGTGAGTGGTACTAGATGCCTTTCTCTATTTCGTTTTCCACTGCCTCAAATCCCGCCCCAGTGAAAATTGAATTCACATTTGATCGCCGAATCGAAACTGACGTGTCATCGTCTTCTACGCAACACTGGTCAAATCCTTTTAATAGGCAACCAAACAGACGTCTCCATATCGCTAATTGTGTACGACTTACTTTTACGACTGCCAATTTATAAAAATCTGGGTCTAGTGAATACAAAAATTGTGGTCGCTGTCGTTATTTGTTTGACAGTAACCTTTCTGTGACCGGGATACAAAACAGATCTGGATCATCATTGTATTCAACGGGTTCATTATTATCATCAGAATCAGGTGACTGTGAAGGCCACGGCATATGATTCACATCTATGTCATAATAAAACTATTCAGGGAGCCTTGGTGCTTTGTATAGAGGCATTTGCATTCTATATCTTTCTCACACATTTCTTCCACATATGACGTGTCACCTTAGTTATAAATAGAACCTCATTCAATTATATTACAAGAAGTCCTTCTCCTTTGTAGCTCTGACTCATCAGCCCTGAGCATTAGACGGGCAAAGAGACGATTTGTTAGTCTTGTTAAGGTGGCTTCAGTGACAACCATGGATGAAAAGGTCCCACAGAGGTCCCACAGGCCTTAAACGCACCCTTCTCAGGGTCTCATGCTTCCCTTTTGATCACAAATCAAGCAGTTAAACACCTCACTGTAGAAATAATCATCAAAAGAATAATATTGAATGAATGAAATGTGTTAAGGCTGTGCTACAGTATGAATGGATGACCTACAGCGAAGAAGCTCCCAATGTGCTTGAGCAAAGCTATATTTCTGGCTGCTGTCAAGGTAGAGCTGCTGTTAAAGTCCTTCAGTCACTTCGAGTGCAGAACAGGTGTGAAGCGTCTTGATGAAACACTGGTCATTTCACGTGTGTGTTGTGTGCCTGAATGTTGGGCAAGCATCTGCGCCGCGTTTCTGTTTTTTCGTTGTGTTTTGGCTCCGTGTTAAAGAAATCTCTGCGGGGAGCTGGGAAAAGTTCCCATTAAGCAAACTGCGATGTCCACCCCACCTTCACCCTGTGCGATCTGAGTTTAATAAGCCCTGCATCTGGCTACCATATCCAGCTCCCCCCTACCTACCCTTCTCTCCCCTGCTGTGTACTCATCTTTCAATAGGCTCTCATGCCCTCATGCCAAACTGCTTCGAATCACAACTTAATTCCTGTGGATAATCTATTTACCTGGGCGTGTTTAAGACTGGCAGGGGGTTTGTGGCATTTCATCACGCCTGGGTTGACAACAAGAATATTATAGGTGAGCATATAGCATCTGCGCGGCCATAATTGAGATGCAAAACGCTGCACCCCAACAGGTTTATCTAGATGCAAAGTTTGTGGCGTGCATGCATCAAGTCTGATTCTGAGTAATCCACAGTGTCAGCGAGTTATTGCTGTAATCAGCTGCCATAAAGACTTTTAATCTCCAAAGGACTTGAACTCCGAAGGAACATGCTGTCTCAGCAGGCGAAGGTGTTAAGGATGTTCTTGAAATGTCCTTTCAACTATGGCACACATTCTGTGTTGAATGTTATTCCTTCTCCATCACTTGATCTAATAAAGCAGCAGAAATGCCTGAAAGTGGAAAATGTACTACCTCAATTTTGACCAATTTAAATCTTCGGATTGCAGAGCTCTTATAACTCAAGTGCACGTTAACAGCCATCGTCCGTCAGTGTTCTGGCTCCTTGATGCCTTTGTCTAATTCACAGCTTTTCATCAAAAAGAAATATAAATGTTATGACGCCAGTTGAATGAAGGTTATTAGAGGAGGAATAAGCTGCTGCTCAGAAATAAATAGTTTATTTACCGACACACAGCTTTGGAGCCGATATGAGGGTTAGAAATGCCTTTGGACTTCAGACAAACAACCTTGGTTTGGATCAAATGGACTTTGGAGTTCAGACCAACTTAAACTGGGACTCCCTACTGGAAACGAAACTTAAGCAAGATGTGAGCAGCGAGTAAGAGCTCTGTCATCCAATCCACACTGACTCTGTCTTCCGTAGACGTCTCTACCCGTCTGTCTGCAGCAGCTCCTGAGCTGAGCGGACAGCAGCCTTAGACAATTACCTAACCGAAACAGTTCCCATGTCGGCTCCATGGGAGGAAATCAACAGCGTTGGTAGGCCTTCGTATTGATTAATTGATTTACTTTCCCTGCAGACTGGGAGCCTTGATCAATCAATGTAGTTCCGAACGCATATACAGCAGGATGTTTGTGTGATTTAACAACATTTCAAACTGTCTATGCAGATTACACTTCACTAGACAGAATACAAATAGACTAATAGACTAGTCAGACTCATGTCTCACAGAGTCAGTGTGGATTAATACATGGAACCGTTTCTGGTCCTTGAAATGCGCGAGTGATGGTTGTTCAAAGCACCTTCAATGGGGATTGGCTGTCTTGTTGAAGCTTCTGACATCCCTACTCCATTTGGACAACAATGGAACTCTGAGGTCCAGAGGAAGGAGGTATTGTGGGCTATACAAATATAATATATCAATTATTTTTAGTTGAATTAATTTATTGTTGGTTTGAATCTTTTTGGAGGATTGGTCAAGCCTTTAAACAACACTAAAAGTCAGCCTGTCTTGCTCTCTGGAATGAAATATAACTCTAAGTTGTAGTATAAGTTGTAGCTTTATATTCAAAGGGAACAGGTAGATTGCATTTAAAAAGTAAAAAGAAAATCTCAACATGCAGCTTTACTCATGTGAATGTCCTGGAAAATTCTGGGAATGGTCCTTGCGTGCTTCGCGGCAGAATCCACACTGACTTAAGTCAACCGGGGCCACATTCTCACAAATTGGGATGCTTTTTCGAAAACACCCAGTTACAAAATGTTCAAGGTTTTAAAAAGATAATCTACCAACGTGTTTGATTTGTGCTGGAAATAGATGAAAATATCTGAACCTGTCGGCACTTTTAATAAAAAAAATTAGAGACGACAAAATGGCTTGTTGAGGTGAATAGTTTCCCACCCTCGAGGGCATGAGTCTAAATTGTTATTCATCGTTCAAATGGACTAGTGATAGTGGGATTCAAGGCTTGCCTGAGTGCATTTGGGATTTTTTTATTTGTATGCGTGTGTGTACCTTTGGTAGGACAAAGCGTGTGTGACCAAATGAGCCACTTACTCTTGGCCTGGAAAGGCCTCTATTTGTATTTGTGGACACGGCATACTGATTGCAGTTATGGCTTTCTCAGAGTAAATTAGTGTCACAGCACAATTAGTCCGTGAGAACCTTCAGTAAGAGACATTTAATCTCGGACTCTGATGGATGCTG
This sequence comes from Anarrhichthys ocellatus, assembly GCF_004355925.1. Classification (NCBI taxonomy): domain Eukaryota; kingdom Metazoa; phylum Chordata; class Actinopteri; order Perciformes; family Anarhichadidae; genus Anarrhichthys; species Anarrhichthys ocellatus. The sequence goes on from NW_022280034.1 coordinate 13,387,552, forward strand.
AACATTAACATATTTAGCATTGCTAATCATCTGAATTGAACCCTGCGGACACTCCCTCTTAGCTTTCGCTAGTTGTTTTGGACATTTATTTCTCAATTTAGAGGTCCTAGACTCTCTGCCAGATATCCTTATTTCATCCCGCAACATTTTAAATACGCTGTCCCACTTTGCTGGGGAGTTTTCTGTGTGTATTTTATGAGGTTAAAAGGTCCATGCGAGGGGCTGCAGTGTGCTTGGACATCGTTCGTCCAGATTGGCTCAAACTCCACCCGTCATTGTTGCCTTTCAGCAGCCTCTTATGTCAAAAGCACCCGATTGTGTGAAAGAGGAAGAGTCTGCTTGAGCCTTCCCCATCCATCCAACGTCTCAAACAACCCTCGGGATTGGTTCAGTCGGCACAGGAGAAAAGCACAACGTCAGAGTTGGATGCATGAGGCAAAAGAATCCTATTGAAATAGGGTGTAATGGCGATGTGTAACGTGAAAGGGGTCACATGTAGAGATGAACCCACGGAGAAGTCTCTCAACTCTGCAGTTCCCCTCAACAAACGGACAGAATTGCCAAAAAACACTCCAGGTCGTTTTTAAATGTTTTACTAGCTTGTTTGACTGATCAACTACACAAGGTGGTAATATGTCAATGGTGTGTTTGTTCTGCTTCCAACAAGTAGCAAACACATTTCTTTAAAAAAATTGAAATATATCCAGCTTTAAAATAACAAATACCTGAAAAACATGACATTACCGTATCTTAACATGCAAAACTAAAATGATGGACATAACAAACGTATTACCAGCCAAAGCATGTTGCATGTCAACCACTATCATCTTTTACATTTATTTCACTTCAATCTTGTTATTCCAACACCCAGAGGCCATTGTTATATTATTCCAGTTGAAATACTGAAAATGTCTGATGCTGGCTGTGGATTATTGTTTTTGTCGGCGCGAAAACTAATTTGCCCTTGAACTAATAATGTCCTGACGTTCTCTGCCTGCACCGCTATAACCTCAGGGACATTGATTCTGTTGTGTTGGGCCAAAGAGTTAGGATAACACTGTACTGCACAGTCAGCCTTCGCTAATAAGGCACATCTACACATTTATTCAAACAGCTCAAACGCCCAAACAGTGACTCGTGTATAAATACGGCATGAGTGGGAAAGATGCACGCAGTGCAGTGAAGCTGGGAAAATAAAATACAAGACTTAAGAAATCATCATTGATTTTGACACGGACTAACATCGCAGTCGGAGTCGGATGGTTTATGAGATGACAAGGCAAGAACAGGATACACACATATGTGTACAAATCCTGCTGAATCCGGACATGTTGGAACACATGTTATGCAATCCAGCTAATTCAGCATTTATTTAAAATACAGCCATAGATCGCTATGTGCTACGTATGTACAAACATTGATCATTAACACTAATGAGATGGAAAATGCAGAAATACTCATTAAACTGGAGGGTGCCTCACAGAGAAACAGACATCGCTGGGCCGCAGCCCCGTTGCCAAAATGGCTCGCCAATGACGGTGTGAAAAGGATTATGAGATTCAGGCAAATGTGGACGCCACAATTTATTCAACAGCCAGGTCGGTACAAAGGCGGCAAAAAGCTCATCAAACTCCCCCCGTTCCATTTGTTCCCCTTTAGTCTGAAAAGACTCGAGAGCTACAACTTTCATCTTGAATGTTTCATCTAACTTTGATGGAGTGGAGAGGATCATTCAGAGAAGTTTAGGATTTTACAGACTAGAGAGACAAGGGCAGCCTTCGAAACGGAAGGGACAACCAGAATGCAGTAAGTTGCTAAAAAAGCTTCCAGTAGAAGCATCAAGTTATATGTGATCGCAGCCATTGAGTCAGTAATGAATTTACAACTAATTCAATTAATGGGTTATGTCACAATGACTACGTCCACTTCTAATATACAGTCCATGTACAAGGCTGCATGAAAGGTACCATGGGCCCCAGGGCTACCACTTTATCAAGGCCCCCATTGCCCAAGCACCATCAGGACTCAACTATCGTCCCAACAGGCAGAAACATCAGCTACGCTTGATTTAGATACAATAATGCATCAACAATCACTCTTGACTGCAGTTTAATGTTACGTCATAAATCATATCATCATTGTAAGCACATAGTGAAGCATTTATATTCCATATAGAAATTGCATCACCAGAAGGTAAACATATTCTTCTCTGTCACACCTTATGTACGCATATGCACGCTTACACACACACACACACACACACACACACACACACACACACACACACA
>NW_022280034.1:13389849-13433296 GCF_004355925.1 Anarrhichthys ocellatus
CACACACACACACACACACACACACACACACACACACACACACACACTTGCATTTAAAATGAAATTCCTGTGCTTTATGCAGTGTGAAAAACTTCTCCTTCACTGTGTCAACTTCATTAAACAGCGTCGTTTTGTTACAGGCCTGAACTTCCAGGATAGCAATCAGATCATTTTGAGTAAATAAAAAGTGAAATAAGGGAGAAATAAAAATAAATAAAAAGTGGGTTAGGGGGGTTGTAATGATGCCTTTAGAGTCATAAACACACATATTAATCATAGCAAGACACATTTTACACACTGTTCCTTAAGCACTGTTGTTGTAGAAGGATGTCTGGAACTTTCCAGTCCATTGTGCCACTTCCTCTATGAATTAAATCGCTTAGATCACCGGGTCATGGATTTATCGGTGGCTGCCATACATGTATGAAACTGTTCTTATTTCCTTTGTTTTTGGCCAATGTAGAGTCCTTCCATGGGAAATACTCCTTGAGGAGACCTCCGGTTCCCAGGGCTCATCGTAGCCTTATTTCCAACTTTCTTTTTTTTTAGCAGAAGAAGCATCTCGTGTTTTAACCTTTTAACAATTTGCAAAATGAATTACGAGACTATGCGACCATGTACGAGGTGAGATGCATTGCTCAAATAGCGTTGGTCCAAATCATATAACTAGACGGTTTCACCAAATCAAGTTCTTTTGTTAATTTTTTTAAATCTCTATAGTTATTAAAGTAGGGCTGATGGAAATCGTGCTCTATCATCTGTCGTCAGGTGCGGGGGAATTACTCTGACTGAATATAATGTATATATCAAGGGAAGACTCATAATTGCTTTGTTGTATGGAGGGCTGGTGATGGTGATGGAAGCCTGGATTTCACATTGGGAGGCTCCCCACCATCATAAAACGAGGATGACTTACACCGCTATATTTTACAGTCCATTTTCCATTTCCGCTTTCCAACATACTTATTACAATTGTCAATATAACCAGTTTTCTATTTCAGGCTTTTAATTTCACACCCCATTAAAATTGCATTTTCATCACCTGCTCAAATTTGTGCTATGAAACAACATTTTTCTCTTCTTCTTTTCTTTCATGTTATTACCATCCGATTACCTCCAGAAGTGGCTCTCTGAGAAATCATTCCCAGCCATATGCTTTTCCAATGGAGACTTCCATCAGGATACTGTGCTCATGATGGCTCAGGAACATGACCTCAGGTTTGCCCCTAGATCTGAAACCAACCTGAAACGCCTTTCGAGTGTGGAACACCAGAATGTTAGCTGAATTGTCAGTGAATACTAAACGTAGCTATTTAGTCAGAACGGCCCTGTGTTAAAGTTCCAGCATCTGCATGCCTCAAGGTGTCCAGGTTGTTGTAAAAATCATTCTCTCATGATACTAACTAGGGCTGGGTATCATTCGAAAAATGACGATTCCAGTACCAGCACATAACGGCACTTAATTTAATTCCTTTTTTTATTTTTTTACTTCATTCGATCGATCATGTGAATGGAAGCTGTGTGTGTGTGTCCCACTGGCTAGCTAATAGTTGCCACTCTGCACTGCGAGTGGTTACCTCTGATAACAACAACCCCGCCATCGTGGACCAGGATGGCGTCGTGGCGAAAGCATGTTACCCATCCACTGGTTCTCCCTCCGGTTAACTAGCTCTGTAAGCAACGTTGCCGTTATTGGCATTATTCACGGTGTCAGCACCGTTAGCTGCTAGCTGCCGTCTCAGCCATCGTCATGTTGAGAGTTGTTGTTGCACTGAAGGTAAACCCGGCTGTATGGGTTGTAGTTGCTGCGATAGTGTGCCAATCACACCATGCATTAATTAAATCGGAGAACGCTTATGGTGATCGTCTGTGAGCAAAACCATACAAATCGTATTATTTTTATGAATCTGGGCACAAAAAGGCTGGAACGCAGGTATCGTTTTAATACTACTTGGCACTGGCTTATTTTGGTTGATACCTTAAAGGTACCGATACCCAACCCTAATACTAACAAGGTAAACCTGTTAGTACTTGTCCGTGCTTTGGCTCAGCAGCAAGACAACGCAAATGATACGGATTCCCACCGGAAACTGAAAATGATGAGTGTGAACACACCTTTAGAGTGCTTTTAGTAAAAGCAGCAGCATCACCTTAAGCCTCAAAGGACATCTCTTAAATCCAGATTAAACAGTGCAAAGTTTAAATGTTTCCAAGTGATAGATCCATTGATCCTTTTGTCTGCTGACTAAAGGTGATACAGCAAGGGCAGTGCTATATTTGTATTCTGTCTCCAAGGCTCTAACACAGAGGTAGCCAACACGGTGCCCGCGGGCACCCTGTCGCCCGCAGGGACCACGTGAGTCGCCCGCAAGGCATGTTCTAAATATAGCACTAGTCACCATTGGAGCTCCGTCTAAAATTGTAGTTGCTGTTCTTTTTTAATCAAAAACGCTTACATTAGTGTAGATTTTAAAATGACAATATTTCTTGTCATCAGAGAGTTGGGTACCCAGAGGCGCACGGCGGACAGCCAGGACGAGGCCGCAGCACCGTACTAGGTTTTCAGGTTCCGAATGGCGGGCGCTTCCCGTTGGCGCAAGACGCGCGTCGCAAGCGCACCCTGTCATCAGGTCCGTAAATCCTCGGAACAGGCCGCGGGGCAATCCGACCGAAAAGGCCCAGACTAGAGGTTTGAACGCGGGCGCCCGAAGACAGCTCGCGCGCCTCGGAGGGTTGGATCCCCGGCTCGGCTATAGACGAGACTTTTTACTAGTTTCTTCGTGGAGAAAAAGGTACCGTTGGAAAAGCTGGTGTCGGTGACAACAGACGGGGCTCCCGCGATGACGGGCCGGCATGCAGGCTTCATTGCGCAATGCAAAGGTGACCCAGACTTCGCAAAATGTCTACATTACCACTGGATCATTCACCAGCAGGCGCTATGTGCAAAAGTAACCGGTTTTGATCATGTGATGATACAAAAATATCAGAGATGTGATTCCTCTGACTTTCAAATGTTGAAACAGATTAACAGAAATAAAAGTTGCATGTTTAAATATGTATGTGTAGCTATACCGTCGTTGTTGTGGAAATCATTATTAATAATTACTGTGAGGAATAATTAACTGACATGTGCTCAAACAGTCTCTTCACATATATTATTATTATTATTAAGGTGATCTGTGCAACTTTGTTATTCAGGAAGTTTGTATCAAACAAGTAGCCCTTCGTACTACTCGGTACCCTTGAAGTAGCTCTCAGTTTAAAAAAAGTTGGTGACCCCTGCTCCAACACATCACCAAACTGGAGGACCACAGCATTATTCAACTATTGTAGATAACAGCATGATGGGAAGGAGTAAAACGGACAGAGATAGAGCATAGGGGCATAACAAGTACAAAAAATGGATCAAATAGAATCATGAAATCATTTAGGATGACTGCTAAGGTTTTGGTACACCTTTTTAAATCATTTATCTTTGCCTCTGTTAGCTATGGATGTTGGAGTATTGAAGTATTTAAAAAGTTCAAAACAAGGCTCAGCCAACCTCCCCACACAATCAGTTTTGTACAGTCCCTATTTGGATATTTAAGTGCATTGCATCAGTGAATGCAGTCACCAGCAGGCTCTTGTGTGATTACTCTTTGATTTTGACCATTGGCTTCAGCCAAGTCAAACAGGGCCAAAATGAGTGTGTTAATGACACATACCTTTGGTATTTGGGCAGGCAGATCTGCTGGGTTTTTTTCATTCATGCCCAGTAAACTAGATTTCTTCATGCTGAATAAATTATGCGTGTAATTTTCACGTTTTTTTCACTATTCCTATTTTTTTCTTTCACTACAGTTCTGTTCAATTAAGCTGTGGTTTTTTTGTATTTGGTTGAGCTTTTGAAAAGTTGAAAACGTAATGTCGTTCATTGTTGTTCAAAATAAAAGCCAGATGACATTTGCTTTGGCAAAGGCACCAGTAAGCACTTGTGAGCACAAGGCAAATTCAAGTCAATATCTGAGTTACTGGGTTGTCGGGTGAAGTTTTGAAGCGGTGGTGGCATCCAGGTTTAGATGACGTCATACAGTGTTTCCTATAGGATTTGGTGAGACTGTGGTGGGTGGACCGCAGACCCTCTAGGGGTGTGCGGGGGCATGTTCCCAATTCACCTCCGAGAATATTAATTCACTTTTTGTACGATGTTTGTGTGTCCACACACTTTTGGCCATGTAGTGCAAGTGGTTTAGAGAGAGAGAAAGAGAACTTATTTCACAATTATAAGGCTTCCCATTCATCCAGACATCCTATTGATGGCAAAAGCTGCGTTTGACTGCTCAATTTATTGCACCAAATTAGCCTGCACCTGTTTAAAACCTCAGCAAACAGCCCCATGCAGACAAATATTAAAAAAAAACACACACATTTTAGTTTACTGTAATAGCAGGTATCTTTGTTCCCATGGATACCAGTGCAACCCCCTAGTAGTGATTAAGGGCAGGAGCTCAAACACGTAAGCGCGGCTGCGTGATATCCCTATTCAATCTGTCCTTCAGAGAGAATGATTTTCCTTGTTTGGATGGAGGGACGGATACACACAGGAGAGATAGAGACGTGGACTGATAGAAAACCGAGAGAAACGGTAGATCCAAAGAGTGGAGATCGGAAACAGGGGGCACTTTGTTTCAGGAAAGTTTAAATAATGCATCCGGCTCATTTGGAGTCTTCCTGGTTTCATGATCAAATGTGCTCCTTCAGCCAGAAAAAGTCTGCTGAGAGATGAAGGTGTCATGTCCAAATCCTGCCTGGCCCTTGGGGAGGCCATTACAGCAGAATGCACTTGATTCAGATGAATCCTTTCTCCATAATAAATAATGCATCCATTTTGACATGATCGCAAAGACATTTCGACGTCTTGGTCCCGTGCCAACTGTGTGGTATCTCGTGGACGAGCAGCCAAGTCTGGTTCCTACTTCTGTAGTATAAGATGGCACTTTCAAGGACAACACAGGCCTTTTTGCATAGCTGACGTATTGACTTGTCACGTCAGGAAAAGGACAGATGTAAGTAATAACATTACTGCTGGTTGTATTCATGAAAGTAGCCACGAAAAAGACCTTATCTGTATCCAGAACAATCTCTCGTAAACACTTAATGGTTTACACTGTAACAGAAGTTTTAAGGTACTTTAAAAGCCTTAGCTCCCAATTGCCACAATATGTGAAAAACAATCACACTCTTTCTCATAACTGTAGTCAGGACACGATACATGTAGGTTTAGATTTTCTCATGACTTTCACTTTCTGAGGATATCATATCGCCGATGTCCATTGTGCATAAACATCCATTAATCCCGTCAGTGTCATAGTAATCCAGTAAGAGAATGTCCAAGGGGACACAAGTCAGTCAGTAAACGCTTTACTCAACCAGAGACTGAAGACAATCTCCCTGGTTACGTTGCTTTAAAATGGGTGGAACCAGTTATGAATTAAAAAAAAAAAATACCTGCATAGCAGAACAAAACCAAAGTCTTGGAAGGGCGGTGACATGCAAAAGTCACACACTGAAAAAAAAAAACTGTTGTAGCAGAAACGCATGCACATGACCGTTGTTGCTTTTGCTGCTGTTAAAATCAATAAATAAATGAAAGTAATCTCGGAGCTCTCCTCCAGCCAGCTGCTGAATCGATCAATAACAGCGCGTTATCCCCACGTGGCACGCCTTCGCTTCCCCATGCAATTAGATAAACGGTTACGATTGCTTCGTCGGAATCCAGGACATCTAAGGGGGCCTAGGTTTGTTAGTGGCCGTTCTAGCAACAACTTTTCATTTAGAAATCATTCAGTAGGCGGAGATCTCCGGTTATCTGGTATCGCGACTGGAATCGCTAATAGCTTATCCAGCGTGCTCTTAATGGTGGCAAATTGTCAAAAAGTGGAATATATTTTCTAAATATGGACTAAAATTGATTGACGCCCACAGCTTACTCACTGACTCCATTGCAACATTATGCTGAGGAGTGAAATGGTGTGCTGTGTATGTAGCGTGGCAAAAAGCAGATATTGGCTGTGAATTTATTTGGGTTTTTCGCCTGCTTGCCCGCAGGTTCTCATCGAAACCGTAAATATCTGGACACAAACAGCTGAGGAAAATGTCAGTGTTCAAGGGGTATAAGAAGGTTGACAATGTGTACCTCAGTGGTGTTATAAATGTAATGAACACACAAAAAAATCCATGATTTATGATTGTCTTTCTTTTAATTGGCAATAATAATGTCATTTTGCCATGAAGTCATCTGTCATCCACACCTGAGCCCTGTTTTTTCTTTTTTTACCACTGGATATTTGCATTTCTAATAATGTACCATGAAAGTGATGCGAAATGATCTACTAGCAGTCCTATTTTGCACTGTAACAATGGAAAGCTGTATAAATTACAATCAACTACACAAAGACATCCAGCAGCTATTTTATATATTTTCCATGTGGATTTACAGACAACACGAAGGGTTAATTGAGCACTTGAATCGTGCAAACGTAACCATATCTTCTGTTCTTCAACCACAATCTCCTACCATAACCAAGTAGCTGTCATCACCTGATGCTAACTATAAAAAATAAAATGTCTTGAGGGGTTTTGCAGAATCAGCTAATAGGCCTGCAAACTTCCTGTTTGACGCTGTGCTGGGAGATGAGAGTGGATGCTAAATGCATTCTGTCAGGACAATAGCTTCGTAGCTTACTGCCCAATCAATCCTATTCAGTTGTTTTAAAAGGTATATTACTCATGTTACGAGGTCAGCATCCACCCCAGAATGCTGGCCTGAACATGAAGAATTGACAGCTCTGCGGTTCCATTTACTTCAGTTACGAGGTGCAACAGTATTTCACTTTGATTGACGCCACAGCAGCGAGGAACCTTCACAGTACAACACACAAATTCTGTTTATAGGAGAGAGAGAGCCAAGGAAAGCAAAAAAAATATTAAAAAAGTTAAATTTCTGTCACGGTTCTCTGCAGTGGAACACTCTGTAACACCTTCCACTGGGCTGTATCCTCCTCTTCTGCTAAAAAAATAACACACAAACATTTCCATTATGAGAACACTACAGGCGCAAGAAAAGAAACGGGCGGGAGGGGAAGTCGACAACAAACGTCAGATGTAGGATTTAGAGGTGTTCGACATGGTAGACGTGCACTAACACGGATAAGTGCAGGGCTGATTTTTAATAGCCCCCTCTCAGACTGGGATACCAAATTGTGCGCAGATGCCAGACACTTTTGTCCAGGGTCAGAGGATAAGTATTTACAAGCATGTGTGCGGTTGAGAACCCTGAGGACTATAAACACACACAGCTGTCCTGGGTCAGTCACAATGCTCAACACACACACCTACACACACACACACACACACACACACACACATCAATACTTCCACACAATCCTAATCCAGGTCTTTGGATCCATCACTCAGAAGTATCAATCTATGTAAAGCATGCCAGCTTTTCTGTCATTCACTGTCGCTCAATTTCCATCTATTTTCTTGTCTTCGCTCTAACTCTATTTCTTTTTTTGCCTCCTCCACATCGTTCTTTTTCATGACAGGAGAACGTCGGAACAAAAACAAAAAGGGTCCTGTCCTCATTTTCTGTTAAAATGTGTACAATTCTCTGACGCTCTCTATCATCCTCACCCTTATCTCTGTTTTCCTTCATTTTGGCTCAGTGCAAAACCCAGGAGCTCTAACTCACGTAGAGGCAGCCTGTAGTGCCTGAAGTGTCTGAGGGCATTTAGAATGCGAGGTGAGAACCACAGTTTAAGGTTCAAAAGAAATGGTCCGCTATCGCTTCACCCGCCGTGTCCCCAAGCCCTCTTATTTTTCTTTTTTTCTTTCTTAAAGAGCCAGCAGCTACAGCTATCTTGTCCCCCTCTGCATTTCTGTGCCATAGGCTACCACTGCCGTCTCACTGAAGTGAGTTTTTCCATTAAAGTTCAGTATAGTCTGGGCAAGGTGGGTTTAAACAGCAGCCTTATCTTTCTGACTGATAACAGTTTACCAAAGCTGGATTTTCAACTGATTAAAGCAGGGAACTAACCCTGGGCCCGACCCCAAAAGTTATAATAAGCTAATAAATACTTGTGTATTTAATTAAACTGACTAACTACCATTGCCTTACTCCAGCATATGAGCACTTGGTCCTTGGTTTAGGCAAGTAACTAAGCTCCCATGTAGCTGTAATGTGCACACTATAGTTGATGGGAACTGGCAGTGCTTACACAAAGTACAGCGGGTGGGAAGTAGATGGTATCAATAGGGGCCCAAATAAAGATTTTGCCACTAGCCCCCCCCCTCCCCTTTAAAGGTTAATCAGGCCATGCAGCATACTCAAAAGTTACCGGGAAACTGGTTCTGCTGGGTCTGACTGGGCTACAGATTGCAATTGTAAACTGATTGTGTACAATTCAGATCATGCTGGCAGGCAGAGGCCAATCCACTGCATAAATCACATCAGTGGTTATTGCTGTTTTAGAGTTTCATAACTCTGACATCTTGCCCATATCTATTAAATGTGAAAAACGCAGCTCTCTTTTTAAAAAAAGCATTGAACTATTTGCAACTTAAAGCTCTCAGAACACAGAAAAAAAAAATGCGTTCACTTGCTGTCACCCGCTGGAGTTTCTCATCACCACTTCCTGTCTGTTGGCCTTGCTGAACTCTGCGCAAACTGTCAATCATTCCCATTTTCTTTTTGTGACTTTTCTAACTAAAATCTGGGAAAGAAGAAAAAACATGACACGTGTGCTCCTAAGAGTCAAGTGCGGAAATGTATATGCTCTAATCTAATGAGAATAAGAGAGTGTGATCAAGAAAGTATGTGTATATACATGTATGTGCATCAAATCATCAAATTTGCGTGTTTCATCAGCTTAAGATCTTTCCAAATGAGGGTTGGAGCATTAACGTGGTCCCTGCTGAAATAAGGGGCCACTCGATCAATCCCCGTCTCTGTGTAATCTTGTAGAACAGCAGTAGTGGGTGAGTCACGGTGCTTATTGATCACACTGAGGACCTTCCCAGACAATACAGATGATAGTATAGACAAAGCTTTCTATCACCTGTTATGAGAGGACAACAGCAATTCCCAAAAATGAGCCTAGTCAATGCAATCCACTTTCAGATATATACGGCCATCGTGAGTGAGAATGAGTTAGTGTGTGCTTCTGGATGGCCTTTCCAGAGGTGACCTCTGCTCGATCCTGCCAAGAGGCGCCTGAGTCCAACTGCTTTTTTCATTTCGCAGCTGAGATGGCAGCTCAATGGGGGAAAAGGCGGTAGGATGATGAACCAAGTTAATGAGTCCTCTTATCAATATTTCTATAACATGTGACAGAAGAGACTTTAAAGCCAAAGACATGGGATTAAAGAAATTATAATTAAAGATGGCCTGTGAGGGAATGATTGCTGCATAGCCGGCTCTAATAGCAGTCAATTTCGCCTGCTTGATCTCTGCGGAGTTAATGGGGCAAGGTTTGTGCTTTAGCTGCATGTAGGCGCTATGAACTTACACAAAGCTTTGTGATTAGATGGTCTTGATTCATGCCCACTAATTTCCTCTCCCTGTCTGGGAGGAATAGGGTCAATATTTAGATATGTCACTATGACAATTATATTGTGCGATATATTACTGTGTTTTGGGAAAACACTACATACCGAAGGGGTTACTTATAATCTTACAGACACAGATTATGTGACTGTATATCTCTCTCTGTTGTATAATAGACCAGGTTAGGGGTTTTATCCAGACACTTATGAGACTTTTGTTTTATAGATAATTGATACCAGTGCACAAAGTTGCCTTAGATGGGAAAATGCAATAAAAAAGCAACAGAACCAATGTCCTTCTTCTCTCTTATTCTAGTTAATTTCCTGGCACATTTTAATAGCATGGGGCAATATCAGACCTGTGTGTGTGGGGAATATTCGTCCTTTAAATGTATGGAATAATTAAGCTGGTTGAAGGGATTCCATATGCCCTTGCTGATGTGGTGAATATTAAACCACATCTCCATAAAACTGGGCTATACAGTTTGTTTTCCACAGTTACTGCAAAAAAAAAGAAGTTCTGGTTAATACCATTTCCTGCGTCCACTGGCTGCTTCCTGTAGTGTCCTGTGTTGCAGTAAAAACGTGCAACGCTATCGGCATGCATTGAGAGTTCGGGCACTTCCACATAGCCTGCCAGGCAGCTGTCACCATGTGTACTCTTGAGTTTAGCCAGCAACTTTTCATTAAGGGAAACATTTATGGGTCAGAATTTAGCACTGAGACGTATTAGCCGGCCGTGATGCATTTCTCAAGGGCCTCTTTAACGAAAATGGGCAATGAAAGACATATGTGGAAAGTAATAAAAAGAAAGAAGGAAAGGTGCATGCTTTTAAATCATTTGAAGAGAGTGCATTCAACGTTAAATATACAATTGAGCCATTGAGTTTTCCAATAGCTCATTTATTCCAAAACTGACTTTCCAGGTGCAGTGGTAAAGTCTCCCTGAGTCAGCCTTTGTGTGCACCATTTTCAAATAGTCACCAAAAGTCAGCAGAGCATTTGAGGAAGAGAGGGGTAAGCTGCTGTTATCCAGTGATGAAGAAATGAATAATGAATACAATGCCAGTGAGGAAAGAGATGCGATTTTTGCCCAGTTTTAAACATTTGTATTAGTCAGCCAAACATTTATCTATCAGACATATAGAATATTTATTGTTCCTTTGCTGAGACAGAGCAAACGATATGCGTTTCATCTACACAGAATCCAGTCTTATATTTGCTGCTGTCTCCTCAGGTCCTTTAATCGCAATTGTCCCTCACCACAAAAGCAAGACAGAGAATTATAATTGGTGAATTAAAACAGCAATTCGATCCCCCCCCCCCTTGTTGGTTAAAATCGAAGCACATTAGGCCAGAATGTGATTGCTCATTCAGAGTGGTTTGTAAGCTGTACATAACAGGTCTCGTAAGTGTCCCTCTGCAGCCATGCTGCGTATTTAGTTTATATGTGACTAATGCCATTTTAGAAAATCCAGTGTTGACAAATTAGATTAGATTAGGTTAATTAGATATTGCATATTACTCAACAGCAAAGGTAATTCATTATATTACCAGTGACGTTCCAGTACGGTTCCGTTAAAGGTGCTCAAAATGACTTTCTATCACCTTCACACCGCTCTCAAAATGTCGACGGTGAGAGCAGAAAGCCAGAAAACGTGGCTTCAGAAGCAGCTATAGCCTGACCACTAGCTTGACTTTAGCCGAGGACTTCACCCGGCTCGCCACGAGTCCAGTCTTAACAGTGACTACGTTTACATGCACAATATTCCACTATTGTAAAAAATATGACAATATTGGGCATTCTCAATCAGGCCTTATTCTGAATGTTTGCAGTTTTTGATTGAGACATGAAATGCCGATATTATTTAGGTCTCAGTTGGGTTTTTTATGACAGTTTGAGACACGCGGCCTCATGTTTACGGCTGTGAGCCCAAATGAAAAGCCCACGTTTCAGATGAAGTGACACACCTACTTTTAAGCATTATGAAAGACTTTGGATACCAACAGGTTGTTGGATATACAAGCCGAACTTTTAAAGGTGGTATCTCGGCCGACAATTCGGTGTTGTTCCCGGGCGTGGATTAGCGCATTTCTGCCGGAGACAGGTGGCATGTTGCGGTAGTATTCTGACCGTGTAATAGTGCGAAGGAGAGGCGGTGGTGGAGAGGGAAAAAAAAGGTTAAAGTGTTAAAATGTTGATTAGAAACGTATTTGTAATACGTCAAACACAAACGTAATCAGGGAGAAAAGGGAGAAAATACGTTTTTAGTCAAACGTAATTGAGAATGCATTTTTGTTTTTGGGGGGAACGTTATTTTTAGAAGACAGTCAACACATTGCATTCCAAGGCAGAGCAGTAATATATGACTCAGTGCTATTCTGTCTCTGCAGGCAGCCTGGACACACACCACACAGTCATCAAGGGTAAAGCATTAGTTGAGTGCAAAGTGATGAACCGGATTGTAATAATTGGATTTCTCTTTCCTTATCCCTCCTATGGGATGAATTGGAGTGAAAAGTGATGTTTTTGTAGAACATTAAATAGATTCAATGGAGAGTTTATTGGGAGAAATGTTAAACACTCAGACATAATATCCTGCTCTGCCCATCTGGAATGAGTTATAAGTGCCTCCACACAGCTCTCATGGATAGACTGTCTATTAGAAATGAACACAGTCATCGTGACGACACCCATTGGTTTGTGGACTGCCGTTTTGAAGCCTCGAGGTCAGTCGCCGTATTGGATTACGTCCATCGCCATCTTGGCTTTTTGCAACCAGCGAACGTAGGTGACCATATTTGGAATGGGGAGGAGTGGCATAGAGACACCGTATACGGCTCTGGTAGCGGCAGCAACCTATCAATCACAAGATAGCCCCGCCCTATAGCGTTCCCTGCTTTATCATCTATCTATTTTACTCTAAATGGACCATAAATTACTAAATGAACATCATGCTGTATTGAAGAAGACTTGAAACTAGCAATTGAGACCATAAACTCATGTTCACAATGTTTACTGAGGGAATAAATCAAATGAGAAGTACGACCATTTTCTCATAGACTTCTATACAATCAGACTTCTTTTTACAAACAGGTTAAAGTTTAAGGTATCTCGTCATCAGCTACTCTTTGCAGACCAAGCCGTTGCCGCCTGGTGGCAAATTAGTGGCAAATGTGTGCCTCAGTGTGTGTGTGTTTATGCGTCCGACGCCCCCCCTCGCCCTGCTCATCACTCTGTTCCCCTCTGCTGCACTATGATTCAGTCCTCCAGCTTGCTCTGCACGGAACATTAGCGACCAACATCTGAAACCCATTCAATGAGGTTGGAGGACTCGTCCATGAATAAACAAACACTATTTTTGTGTTGCAAGAAGGTGGGCATATGGTAAAAAAAAAAAGAAGCAATATGCATAAACAAATTTGATACAGATTCCACACAAGAGCCATCATTGAATATAATAATAATAATTTAATAAAAATAACAGAGGCAGAATCTGACAAATATAAAAATGAATAGGAATGGAAATCTTGAGAAGAGACCTTGAGGCAGTATAACATAACTATTAAGGATAATATTTCAGTCATAGTTACTTTTTAGCTTTCTTGAGGGAATCGATGATCCATAGATAATACTCGGCATAACTGAGAGGTAAAGTCGAGCTTGATAATTAAATTGTCACATTATTGGAAACGTTGATACTGTGGTTGTAGAATTAAGAATAATATATATTATTACATTTTTCTTTTTTTTTAAGAAGCTAGAAATATTCAGAAATGGCATCACGGCAGAAAAGCATCCAACAAGACAATAGATATACAGTTTGGAAGTTAATTTTATTACTTTTGCGAAACGTTTGTGTAACAAAATAACTTAAGCCTAAAGGTCCCCCATGATTTGACGAAATTGCGAATTATCTGTCGATTTTGTCTTTTGCAATTGAAACCGTGCTTCTTTTCATGGGATTACTAAGTAAACATACAGCTTACATGACTAAATATTATGAAACTATAATTATGGTATTCAATAGTGGTGCAATATTTTTACTTTGTACCTGTAACAGCTACATGTATATAGTTTGCGAGTAGCATTTAGGATGCTATGGTATATCTGAAAATGTTGGATACAGGACTGATGACATTCCCTGTGGATGTTTAAGCAAGCGGTAACTTATTTAACTTAACTAGATTTGCAGGCTGAGTACAGCCCAGAAGTCCCAGAGCTTTTACCTTGACAAACCTATACTGATGCTCTGATGTGCTTAAGTGTTTAACTGGTATGTTCCAACAATACTTTCTGCCAGCAAGTACCGAGCCACCTGCTAGCTTACTGTATTAAAATTGACATGGGGCGATTAACTAGCTTTCATGCAGAGCAAGACCTGCCATTTCCTTGGTCTTTTAGGAACAAAAAAGATTTTTCCAACGTTAGATATGCATAATGTTTTTCTCTTCCGCAAAACCATCTTTTGCCAAATGTATGTATAGCATGCAGAAAAAGCACAACCAGACAAAAGTAAAGATCGCATTTTTGGTGATTTACCACTTACAATTAATCCTAATTAGCTACAGCTGAGTGCATGTCAAATTGAGATTTTCAATAACTGTTCAGCCCTATCATCCACTTACTATTTAATTTAGACTAAAAAGTGAGTAAGTGGACCTTTTAAGTTTTACAGTGTAATAAATGGTCGAATCACAGCAGTATAGTGCCAAGTGGCAACATACTGCTATAATGAAACCAGGA
Source organism: Anarrhichthys ocellatus (assembly GCF_004355925.1). Lineage (NCBI taxonomy): Eukaryota > Metazoa > Chordata > Actinopteri > Perciformes > Anarhichadidae > Anarrhichthys > Anarrhichthys ocellatus. The sequence continues at coordinate 13,404,185 of NW_022280034.1, forward strand.
GTAACCAAGAGAGAAGATCTGTATTATATTATATGATATTTTTAGTTCAATAAAGTTGATTGCTTTTTTTCCTACGGAGGAATAGTTTTTCCTTTCCGTATACACATACGTCGGTGGAAATAACTCATGATTCAAATCTCATTCATTTCAAATGAAATGTGAGTTTGATTGTTTTATGCTTTGTGCCCCTCGAGGAAGAGACAGTTCTCCGAAAACCACTGGCAAAAAAAAGTTAATTGATGGAATCACTTTGCTATTTATTGTTCCTGTACATGTTTTTGCCAGCTCCCCCAGTTCCATAAATAAACATCAAGAGGCACCGCTTGTCCAATATGCATATGTTTACACTGCATACCAGGAAGTGGGAATCCTCCACAGACAAGTTTTCAGAGGGGCCAGAAATCAATGCCATCTGTAATCACATAACCCATCAGAAGCCTTTCATCTGAGAAAAACAAAACCTCCAACAAAGCCGCCAAGTCTCAATCTTCCACTGGCCGCAATTGTTAGTAGAAATATGGAAATTACTGCAGTGCTAAGCTGTGTTTTGGGAGAGGATGTAGTTAAAAGATTGTAGTTCTTTTGTTTTTCTCGTTACTGTCAGCCAGAAAAATCTGCTCCTACCTTACAAACTGCTGTTATGCGCTCGCAGGGAGGCGGTGTGTGTGAGCATGAAGCTCTCAGTACACTGCTGACTGCTGGAAGATGGCGACCTGCGTGGCGAACGCTGAAAGCGACTCCTCCGGTTGAAGTAGCTGCCAGCTGTCCAGGACCGCTTGTGCTTCCTCAGGTACTCCTTGTAGTTCTTGGTGAGCAGCGTGTACAGAAAGGGGTTGATGCAGCTGTTAGAATACGTCAGACACGTGGTCAGGTAGTTGATGTTGCGCTTGACTTTGGTTGACAGGGGCAGTGAGGGGTGGAACTGACCCAGAAGCTGCCAGATCCAGAAGGGCAGGAAGCATGCCCAGAAGAGGAGCACAATGGTGAAGATCAGATACAGCACCTTTAGCGACATAGGAGTTGAACCATTAATGAGAATCAGTGATGCACCAGATAGTGATGGATGAATGATTCAATTAATATCACCAAACTAGACATTCAATACAAAAACTCAACAAATTAGCATGTTTATAGGCTGAAATATAGCAAATAGCACACCCTACTATTATAATTGTAACTTACGGTGATCAGAACTATGAAAGCCAAGAATGGATTGTCCAACCCTTTTTGCCCCAGCATGATCACAGCAAGATATCCCCAGTTACTCACAGCACTGGCAGGGATAGAAAGTAGCCTACTAACTATTCTTGTAGCAAGAAGCAGCACTTTTGAAAGTTAGGCAGTCTGCCTTCTATCTTGCTCCAAGGTTCTGGTTAAGTTATTCTTATGAACACCTTTAATGCAAGTCAATGGCAGCATTCGCCACATTGTTAAACACATTGATAAGACTAAATTAACCCGTCTTAAATCTTGCTATGAAGCAAATTAGAACAGGTTTCGTCTCAGCGTGAGCTGAGAGCAAGTGTGAAATGGACAATAGAAAAGCTGCAGCAGCAGGGAGAGGATTGATAATGGCATGCTCTAATCAGTGAGCCGAACAGATGCTACAGTCATATACATCCTTTATAATGACAGTGTTGTTAGTAAACCCTTTCCCAAACAGAAAGTCAGAGCTGTGAGAAAGTGCACTCTCCATAAGGAGTATAACTGAATCAACAGCCTTGGTGAGTGGAATTTATTAGGCCATAGTTTGTACAGCAGCATCTTGCCCAACTTCCTGCCTATTCATCAGGCTCTACCTGATGGACAAAATAACCAAACAGTTATTATAGAACCAAGAACTGGGCCATGGATTGGATTGGAGGGACTGTCTTCTCTCCACAAAGTCCACAGAGGGAGGAGGTTGGAGTAGTGGAATGGGTCAACAAAAGGTCCAACGTTAACACGTAGGTTACTTTTTGTTTTCTGTCGACAGTCAAGGTATTTAAGAAAAAAACATGACCATGATCACTCCCCAATGTTTACCAAGTAGTTATTTTTACCCAAATCTATTTGTTACGCTAACTAAGTAGTTTTAGAGCCTAAACCTAAGCAAATCTTAGAAATGCCAGATCAGAAAACAGTTGATTTTTGCAACAGTTATCTGTAACGGTTCAGGAAGAATGTTGTTTGTGGTCGAATTGCTGGGATTGGAGTCGGGTTCTCATATATGGCTAAACACATGCATGCAAATATTCACTGCGTACATCTTTGAAGATGAGTGGTAAAGCCCAAAAAGTATTAGAAAGAAAGCTTGAGTGAAGTAGAAACACTCATGTGATGTACTGACCTTTTGATTGGGAAGTTTCTTTGTCTGTTTGAACGTCTCCGTCTGTGAAACCCAATAAGTGCGTGCAAGCTGGATGTAGAGATAGCCGATGATCAGTCCAGGGGCGACAATGCTCGTGCAAAACAGGAAGGAGATGTAAACCTTGTAGGAGAGGGGCGACAACGTGGGCTGACACATAACCTTGTTGCCCACTGTCATTAGCTGAATGCTCACGATCATTGGCAGGGTGAGGACGAGAGATGCCGCCCAGACCAGCAGAGCGATGGCCTTTCTGTAACTCTTGGACCGCTTGACTGTGTCGAGTGGCTTGAGCACTGCAAAGTAGCGCTCTGTGCTCATGATTGTCAGCGTGAAGATACTGGCGTGCATGGTCAGGAAGTCCATGCTGATCAGAATCCGACACCCTGCGTCCCCAAAGTACCACCCCTTCAGGAAGTGTGTGCAGACGACAAAGGGTATGGTGAGAAGATACAGCAGATCTGCCAAAGCCAAGTTTATGATGTAGATGTACATGGAGGCTGCAGTCCTCATGGAGTGGCACATGACCACCAGGGTGTAGATGTTCCCCGAGACTCCGACGAGGCACATGATGGAGAGGATGGTGCCGATGGTAAAGGTGGCGGCTGTGTCCTCATGCGTGCTCAGAGGTGAGTCGGTGGCGTTGGCGCCCCTTTCCACGAGGACTCCCACAGGTTCCATGGATACTGTGGTCATATCTGGATGCGTGGGGACAGAAATGTAAGGGGTGAGGGTGGCAACTGTACAGAAAATCTTCACTCCTGTTCCTTGGACTATTATTTAATTTAACGAGGATTCGAACAGACATAAATAAAGTCTAATATAGTCAGAAAACTATGCTGGCCTGTTTAATTTCATTCATAATCTCCTTTAGTAACAGATGAAGTCATTAGGGAAGGCTTTAATGAGCTTGCTTTCAATGCAAAGCTTCTTTTCAGGCTCTATTTCTACTAGTCATTTGCAAAATCTGACTGCTGGCATGTTTGCAGCGGTGGGGATCTACTATGACCAACTCACTCATATTGAGGAAAAGAAAATCCCTCACTTTACTCATAGCATAGAGAGAGCCGCTCTAAAAATAGCTATGAGCTGATCAAATTTTTACAGCAATATAAACTGATGACGATATGCATCCTCACTCTCTGAGAGCAAAATGAAGCAATCTTCTGTGATGCACGCACCCGGGAGTATGTTTAAAAGAGAGAAATAATAAGCCAAATGTATCATAGTTGATGCAACTGTTAAAGGAACACAGAGAAGTTTTTACTCCGTCACAGATATCTCCCTTTGTCCATTTAATCCCCAAATGTCATGATTTAGACAGAGATACTTGAAGAAGTATTCTTCCTTTGCAACATATGCTCCTCCAAAAGCACCAGGGACAGAGATGACAGGGTTGATGTTGCATTTCAGTCCTCAAATAGACCTGTCTGCTCCGCTTAGCAAGACAGCCCTGATGCATGCATGTAAATGTACCTTTAAGGACAATCACATCTGGCCGTGCAAGTGAATTACAATCTTAGAATCTGGAGTCTTACCTGGACTGCCTTCCCAGGACAGAAGGGTTCAACACTCAGCTGCTTCCATCAGCCATGCTTTGTCTTCACTTGGCTCCTCCGAAGTTCTCACTTGCTGCAAAAATTGCACTCTATGAAAAGACCCAACTGATTCTTCAAAGTCGTTGAGAGGTGAAACAAGCTGGTGGAACAAAAGGAAAAGGAAAAATCTATATCCAGCAGTCTAGAGGGGGTAGAACAACCTCAATGAGTCATCCACTACAGTAACAAACATCCCTCCATTGTTGATTAGTCTCTCAACAGCAAATGAACCAATCCAAAGTGTCTTGATTCAAAAGAATGGTACATTGATAGCTTAAAAGTTCTTTTCCATTCCCTCTACTCTTTGTGCACCTTGGGAGCATCCAAACACCGTCAGCTGTTACATCGGCAGCGGATAAAGATAATACAGACACAATTAAAAAAACAAAACAAGAGAACATCAATGAAATGATGAGAAGTGAGGATCACATTAAGCTACAGCTGGTTACGGAGAATCCACCCCTTGGACTGAGCGAGAGAGTGAGAGTGCCAGAGGTAGAGAGGGAGCAAGAGCGAGGAGAGAGAGAGAGAGAGAGACAGAGACAGAGAGGCAAGAGCACGCTGCTAGTGAGGCACTCTCACTCAGAAGCCCAAAGTGGGAGGGAGAAGACGGAGAGAACGGACAAGTGAGAGGTATGCAGGAAATGTGTTCTTCTCTCTCTCTCTCTCTCTCTCTCTCTCTCTAACCTCTGTGCCATCTATTTCCATGCAACGAGGACGTGTGCCACAAACTGATATGATGCAACACTTTGACTTGAGACACATTACGCACCGACAGAACCACCCTGCTGACACAAACACGCACACAATATAAATCAAAAGGTAAAAAGACAGCCCAACACTACCCATATGTTCTGGCTTGGTGTATCTGGTATCCATTTTTTTTAAATGGATAGAGCCAAGGTCAATGTCACCTACCACTGCAGCAATTCACCTAAGCATGGTCATTTAACATCATCTGCTGCAGGGTTGGCTCGGCCGAACAATGTGCTTGGCCTTCTATTGCTACGCATACAGGCTACGGGGGGACAATGCATTTATAAAGGCGTATGGCTTGTGCTCTTCCTCACTCACACTGGAATTTCATGTGAAAAATAATCATACATACCATGTGCAAAAAAAGCCTCTTTGAAATTCTTCTGATGGCATATGTTTTCTGTTTTTTATTGAGTTCAGAGTGAGCGTGAAGTGAATTTTGTAGGGAACGTGATTGCATATCAAGGTGATGTCAAGATGTAAGTGGATGTGTAACGGATGCAATTTCATGCTGGGTTCACATCAAAATGACTTTTTGTTAATTTTTGTTATTTGCATTCCGTGCAATAACCTTTGGACGATGCAGAAGAGCGGTATCATAATCATTTCATCCCGCTCATGTGTGCGGGGAGCCAACAGGAAGTCAGCTGGCTCGTGCAGTGGAAGACCCGGCTGGTGTGCTCCTAATCGGCTCAGCTCAGCTTTAGAGGTACTCAAGAGTGAATGCTCAATGTGGCCCAAAAGAATTGAAGTGTGAGGAAGTCTGCGGAAGCAGCCCATTGAGCAACTTTTAAACTAAGGAAGGGGGCTCCATATTTGAATGTGGTATCTAGTTCTCCACAATAGACTGCTGCAGAAATGAGTCTTTAACCTGGAACTGGGTGAGCATTGTTTTGCATTTTCGGATCCCTCGTCTTGAAGTCAATGGGTTTTTTTAAAAGGTTTCACGTTAGATGGCTGAAATTTGGTCTGTGGCTAACACAAGCTTTAGAGATTTTAACGTTTTGTTCTATTACTGTTCTATGAACGGATATCTTTAGGATTATATGACGATGCATATTACAAGGCTTAGCGACTCCACTTCCATAAACGTGAAGACAAAAGAATATAGAGGGTAGTCTGGAGGCCAATAAAAGAACAAGCTAGATTTCCTGCTAACCTTTAAATCAAAGGCAAAGATGTACTCAAACACAGCACAGACACACAACCAGCTGTTTGTTTTGATACTTCCACTGGGCACTAAATTCTGACATTTTCATATCTTATCTTTTGTTCCATGGGCTTCAATGATAGCCTTTTGAAAGGTATTATTCGGTACTCTGGTGTGAATATAACAAATGAATAACAAACCATCCTGAACTGTTTGTAAGTTTGATGTCTGCAATTCTTTAAAAAACAGTCAACAGTCAACACCAAAAAACCCAAAGCAAACCTCCTAATTTTTTGTTAGCATGTGTAGCTAATATGGCCAATTGCCATGGGCAGCTTGCAGTTAGTCAGTTCAATCTTTGCTTTTTTTTTGTTGTCTTGCTAACGTTGCCATTTTACGTGACAGCCAAGTTTATGGCCAAAATTGTTGTCAAAAAAATTGTGGCAGATAAATCACAGTATTTGAGTAACACTTATTTGCTTTAAAAATAACGGATTTATTTCTTTCGGTTTTTTGTCACCACTTGAAATCAGAATTCCATATTTAACCACAGAGCCTCTCTTTGTTGCGAGTCAATACGCTTAGCCACTCAACCATGTGGTGAGCAGCCCCCATGTGGTAGTCATGAAACTACAGCCTATTGGTAATAGGATTGAAATGATAAATGGTTGACTGGAGACACTTGCGATGCACATGAGAGAAACAAATCTCTCCGACAGCTTGCATTTGCTTTTACGGCCATATTGAATGTCAAAGAACTCGTATCAGAGTCAAGAAGGTGCAACGATATAAACATGCCAGTCGCAAAGAAGGAGAATGTCTGTGTGTCTGAGGGTTTTCATGGTATGTCGTCAAAATTTATAAGGGCATGTCTTTGGGATCTTATCACAGCAGGGGTCACATTGCTTCTGCATGTTGTGTGCTTGTTTAAAGGTCACTTGTAAAAGTAGAGACTGTTTGTAAAGGGATTAAGGGAGCACTGACGAGCAGCTATTTAAACCACATCAGGACTGAATATCGGCTGCTTGCACAACGCATGGTGCAGTGCAATCGTCTGTTACAGATTTCTGCAACCATATGAGACTTTATGACACCTGCCTCCACCTCATTAGCCACCACCCACACACACACACACAGACACACATACATACAGACAAACAGGGGAATGGGGAAAATAAACAGAGGAGGAAAAAAGGAAAGAGAGCAAAAAACAGCTCACAAATGGAGATTATTATCCCTACCCCTGACAGTATGCTAAAAGTGTGTTTATCCTCTTTTAGCATACTGAATGCCAGGCCAGTTGCGGCGGGCAGCTGCATCAATCAGCCGCTCAGACAATCACACGCTTTATCTTGTTAGCCTTAAGCCTGTGGTAAATAGCATTTTGGCTGAATGCATAAATGCCTCTTCAACCATGTTGATGTCGTACAGGCGCCCAACATGCATAATGCATCTTCATTCCGAAACGATGAACAGCGGTGACCGCTGTCTGCTCTCCATGGTTCTGTAAGGATGAAGTTTGTCAATGCACGAGAAGCAATAGCCGAAGACAATGTTCGAAATGAATGCACATCAAAGGTACAACAAAACCTCCCAAAATGAAAGCAAGAACAACAAGAACATCAAGAGCAAGGCCGTAGGTTTGGTTGCACGGAGCGCAACGGAGACTCTGCGGTGCGCCACACGCTCCTCACCACCACATGTAGCGGTCTTATTGATGGCTGTCAGTCTCAAGCGCCGTTTAGGAAAATAAATTCCTCAGTGAGCTCACAGCTGCGGCCATAATGATCACACCAGAAGTGCATTACTCCGCGCCGGTCAACAAGTGATTCTGCTCCTCAGTCTGCTCCTCTCTCTTTCTCCCTGTGCGTGTGCGTCTTTCCACTCCAAAGATAATGTGCACGTTATTGAAGAACTTTGCTCAAATATTGGTGGGGACATGTCCATTCTGTCCATATGCAAACTTAAGCTCTTGATCGAGAGCACTGCTACATTTGGGATGCTCTGTTTCCTTCCTGCAGGGAGAGGGTTCAAATAACTAAGTAATGTACTAGGCCTAGGTATACAGTATACTCTTTAACAAAAAAGTCTTATTCAAAATATTGCTTCAGTAAAAATGTTTGTATTAATGTATGTATATTTATATGTAAAAGTTATTTATATTGTGTGTTGTATTGGGTGACTGTGGCTCAGTGGTAGAGCAGGGTCGTCCTTCAATCAGAGAATCTGCGGTTCGATCCCCGGCTCCGCTAGTCCATGTGTTAGAAAAATTCACTCGAGGCCGATGTAAAAATCATTAATCACAGGACTTTTATTCTTGCAAGAAGGAACAGAGTTGAAACACATACAGAGTACACGTATCAAGGCTGCTCGGAGGTTCGTCTCCGAGTCTCAGTCATATATACTGCTAAACACAAGCAGCGTGGTGGTGCAGCGTAATTTACGATAAGCTTTGCCACACATGGATAACATACACACGTATGGCTTTTCACACAGCGCTATCTTCACCAAACCTGGAACAACACTTCAACAGTTTGTTCTAGCACAAAGGTCACATTATGAAATCAGGAAGTCTTAGCAGCAAATCAGCTCAAGTATTGACGTCTGCGACAGCTTTATTGTCGGTTATTTAGGACAAACACCTGCTATCCCCCAAGAGGAAAGATATCTGAGACTCTGGTGTCAGGAGGTTTCAGACACCCAGACATACGAGGACACAGGCCTCGAAAGTTCACATGAGGATATAAGTCTTTGTAAGTCAACATATTCCTTTAAATCATTCGATTTTCCCAACGCCATGTCAATGTTTCTTTGAGCAAAATACTTGACCCCGAATTGCTCCTGCAAACTGTGCCTGCGGTGAATGAATGGGTATGAATTTTTAGTTTGTCCTCGTGGGCATGCATGGTAGCCCCTGCCATCAGTGTATAAATGGGTGTGAATGGGTGAATGACGACATGTAGTGTTAAAGCACTTTGAGTGGTCGGTAGACTAGAAAAGCGCAATACAAGTACAGTCCATTTATTACCACCTCGCCTCATTCAATGCCCCCCCTCCTCATCCACCCTATATCCAAATCACACACAAGACATGTGTTTTCATGACTTCTGGGGACATTACATTGACTTACATTCATTTTATGGAGACTTACCATAACCTTAACCTAGCTTTACCCTAACCTTAAACCAAGTCTTCACCCAAAAATGTAATGGTTTATGTTATTGGCACGTGCAATTCTCTCCATAACGTGACTGTGTAATCAGATTTATATCCCCACAAGACAGACAAAACACGCACACATAACAAGGCTGACGTCAAGAAAGGAGAGTACAGTGTTACAACTTGGAACTTCTTGATGGGCCGAATAGTAGTATAAAAACGACATATTTTTACAGCGAGACTTGATCTTTCTTCGTCTACTCTATACAAAGCGTGAACTTCAGGACAAATTGGTGGCTGGAAAAGCCTTACTCCACCTCAGGCTGGTCCACAACACTATGTGGGTGGGTTAGTATAGCCAAATGAGGCTTTCTTCCAGTGTGATTAAAGTCAACCGCTTCATTACTGGCTTAAAGCTGCTTTCAGCACAAAAACAGAGGAAGAAAACGAAAGCTTGAGTTATGTAAGTGTCGGTTTGCAAGTAAGGAGGTCCGTCACAGTTCATTCATTACGCTGACAGGCAATCCTTCCATCAGATCAGTCTCAATAAAGATGTGCCTCTGTACTGTCTCCACACACACACACACCTAAAAGCACGCCTGTGAGCTCATTAAGTGTGTTTAAATCATTCCACCATGTTGGGAAGGAATTTGAGTCAAACACAACAGAACGTTTCATTCTCTCATGGGTTTGAACGCACATCTGCAGCCCATCACAATGCAAGTCATTACTCTAGCACGAGGCTCCATTGAAATGTAAAGTCGGCAAAGTCATAATGCAGCTGCAGGTAGTTTCATTGTTTTCCCTATTCTATGTCCTATCATATCAGCTTTTGTAAACAGTTTCGGACTCATGTATGATGAGAACTCTCAGAACTGGCTCTCAAGTCTCCAACTATGAGGCAATCATAGTGGTACATAAAGCCATATGTTGGAAGATCAGGGTGTTTGAGGCCATGTTTTGGCGGGCTGGTCAAGCTGAGCCAGAGAGGAATCGTTTGGTGAGAGATTACGTGGAGACACCCTGCCTGGAGACACCCTGCCTGGAGACACCCTGCCTGGAGACACCCTGCCTGGAGATTGGCATCGATGGCCCACAGAATTTCATTTGGCCGTAGAAAATAGAGAATAACGGGACATTTAACCCAGATGGACTGAAGGGTTTCATGGCTGCGGTCAATACTTTTCCCATCTCAAGTGTAGAGTGTGAGAAAGGCTCTTCCCAAATTAACTTAATCTGCAGCGCTACTCTGTCTTTGCCTGTCAAGTCTCTATGTGGCGCTCGCAATAAACAGCGCTGTCCATGGTCCTGAAACAACAGCTTGAATGAGCTGCATTGATGTTGTGAGTTAGCACCGCGAGTTGAGAGCATGCTACTTCTGTCATGTGCTGTGTGCCTTGGGCTAGCTACAGCTAGCAGACAAGCTGCCATTCGTTGTGGGCATGTAGTGTTTACGAGGCCCCATTGTCATGTCAGAAGATGCAACAATATTTGCTATTGGTGCACTGCACAAAGCGCTCCACGCGTGAATTTTTTTCTTCCCCCGACCCACCAGATCAGCAGCTTCTTTGTGTTCTGACTCATCCCGATTTATAAATTAAACACTGGCAGAAACTAATAACTGTGTCACACAACTTTGTCACTCTCCGACTGTAGTTTACAGAGTTTACAGAGTGGAAACTTCACTTCAGAGAGTTGGAGGCTGAGTGCTTTGAGGTAACAGAGGAAGAAAATAAAGAGATGCAGCAGCAGGGGGGAGGTTTGGCATGGATGCACGGACTGCCACCACTAATGACCACAACTGCAGTGTGGAATCCACTTTATCAGTTACACTGGTCCACAGGAGGGCTGTACGTGATGTACAGCCGAGATTATGTTGCACACAGGGCTGGTGTTTTTTTCTGGCTGTGTGTGCAGACAGATGTGACCACAGAACACAGAGACAGAAGCCCTGCGGGCCAAACCGATCGCTGCCGATGACCACGATTTGATTGAAAAAATTCAAAAACAGCGGTGTGAGGCAAGCCTCCTGGTGTGTGTGTGTGTGTGTGCGCTGACCGACCCGATTCAAGCTACACTTGACAGGCAGACCTCAGGAGGACACAGGACTCTGGTGGTACAAGAGGAGACGGACTCTGTTGACATCAATGATGCCTGGTGCTCAAACATAGTCAAAGTTGATGAACAGTGTTTCCCTGATTTTGAGTTCTTTACTTTAAGATATCGGCCATATTGCCCAGATAATTCTTTTGTTGTTGATATTTGATTTGCTCTTGATGCAAGTTAAAAAAATGCACTTCAGGAAATGCGATACCATTTCTTGTCATGATTTTCTTGTGTAGCAAATGGGCTACAGCTGAAATTTGCTAATAAATAACAATAAATAATGACGATAAATGATCTGTGAATCCTTGCGGGAGAAAGAGGATAGATGGAAGAAACAGGTTCTTGGTGGTGAAAGCAAACAACCAGTTAGCCAGTTTAAAAAAACAAGCTCTAAAGTTTCTTTTGGAAGAATAATCCAACGCTGGCCAGCTGCCTCTCATCTGCAGACACAGAATATTGGCCAAATCTGTCAACATAAATTTATTTGACGATGAGTATGAATGCTCTTTGAAGCTGCGTGATTCATAGACAGGATGCTTAAAATATAGTTTGTTGAAAAGAAATAAACCTTGAACTTTATCACTGTGGACTCTTTTGAACTACAAAAAGTAAAGAAAATCAAACTAACAAAAATCTGAAATGTGTTGTTGGAAAACCTACATTTTGACAAATTTCCTTCTGCAGCTGAATTTGTAGTGCTTCTACATTAAATGTCAAGCATTGAATCTGAAAGAAATCCTGTAGTCTGACCCCACACTGCCCTCTAGCATCTCTTCCTTCCTCTCTCCTCTTTTGCTTTCAGTACCTTAAACCATTCTATTATTTTGAAGAGTGTTACTGCAGCTCCAAACTCTCACATCACTTGTTTTTTACTTGTCGCTGTCCCTGCACCAACCCTGACAAACGGTTTACATGGGAACCAGAGACTGTATACGGAGTAAAGATGGACGATGGTGCATTTTATGAGTAGCCCATCTGTGACATTAACCCACTGCAGAGGTTGGGGTCAAACACCTCAACCCCAAGGAATTCAGTTCAAAAAGCTCTGTGGCCAAATTCACAATTTTAAAGCATTTAAAGCTAAACGGCCATGACAATAATCATGGTCAATCATGAAAAGTATGGTTGATCAGCAGATATCATGGCCTAAATAATGCTGATTAATCACACCGAGTTCATGCTGTTATAGCTGAATTAGTTTGGTAATATGTGCAATAACAACTTTATTTTATAACATGAGAATGTCAAGGTCAGCTCTGTTTGTCACGACCGTTAGTCGTTCTTTACTGAATGTCTTTCTGTTGCACTGGGACCCTCTACAGCCCTCTAAAGGCAGCCACTGTCACTTCCATCTGCAGTCTCCAACTGATGGTGAAGTTATGCTTGTTGCGAAGCAGATCTGCTATTTTTTTTATTTTGTGCAACCAGCATCAGACTGTTGTAAAATAACCAAAGCATCCCCCTTAACATGTTGACGCGTTGTTTTGATTAAATACTGCACAGTTTCTTTCCGCACATCAACAGGCGTATTGGAGACTGATGGATTCTCAGCAGTTCACACGGCTCCACAATTGTGAATCACGGAAGACGTCTCTCTGACTCTACCTGGAGGTCGTCAACCAGTGAGTTTAGTAACATACAAAGACTATGAACATGACAAATGGCAGAAAATGCAATTTGTGCGATTTCCTGGTTATTTGTACATTACAAATTTAAAGAATGCTAGAGGATATGATGCATCAACAGAGGACCCTGACAGCCAAAGACATTTCGGCTGTGTTTAAAAAGATGCATGTGCCCCAAGTTGGTGGCAACCAAAGGTCAGTCAAAAACAGAATGATCTGTTTTTGGAAGGACTGGCTCCTGGAAGTGGAAGGTAATAGATAATAAAAACATCAAGGTCACTCCATTACTGGAGTTACTTTATTATCGCACAGTCTTAAATGTCATCAGTACTTAAACGTCTCCTTTTTGTGAGCATTACACTCTCCATGGACATTTGCCTTAGGTATTTTACGATGCTTCAAGAAGAGCACTCCTGCAGATGTTCTGCAATCCACTTAAAAAAATAAAAAGGAGATAATGCTGTCCCAAAATTCCTTGCAGTAGCAATATTTAAAGCGACACAGCAGACCCATGTCAATAACATCTGCCGTTGCATAATTACATGGCCTAAGTAGTCGGATTCTCCAAGCATCGCAGTTGTCGTTTTCCTAAGTCCTTATAACTTCTTACCTTGACCTCATGACATCTTCCATTGACCTTAAGGAAAAGTGGTTATGAAAAGACATAGGTTATACTTTATTTTGACTATTGGATCGCAGCTTACGAGTCAAGTATGTGTATTTTAGCCTCGCTATCTGTGTGGCTTTGAAATGTCATTGTCTGTCAGAGCACCACTCCAGACTAAGAGATAAACAACTTATGAGATGGGTTTGGTACATTGTACCCAGAGGAAGAATCTTGATTTCTTGACCTTTCCTCTAGGTTGATAGTGATGAATTCTCATCTCGTGCCATCAGCAGATCAAAATGTTCTGTGAAATATCCTGTGATCCAGCTTCCTAGATTATGTATCCTGTTTTTTTGGGTTTCTTTGGATCCTTTGACCTTTCCTCTGCCGGCTTCATGAAGTTGACATTTGCCGTATCAGATCATTTTATCTGATACCACAAATGCATCATGCATGTATGTGTCTTGACAACTATTGCCATGACATTTGGGAAAGACATTTATGTCCCCCACAAAAAGAATAACCAAATACCTGCAAAGCTAAGGAGATTCCCATCCAACTATAATCTTTTACTTTGTGGGTTGGCATATCAAGACATACCGTAGCTCAACAGGAGGTTGAATGTCATTTGTTTTCCCCGAGTCCTGTTCTCATAGTAACAGGTTGTTGATATTAACGTTTCCAAATTCTCTTGTCATGAGAGATCTTCCTCCACTTTGTCAGCCTCGTCTGTTTCATTTGGAATTGCCAGGTTGTCGAGTCACAAAAGGTTTTATCATTTTCTGTGTGATCTTCCTGAAAATTCAATTTTGGCTTTTCAATGCATTTGACTTGATTTTCCAAACAGTCAGCTCAATTTCTCAGTCTGGTTGGATTTGCAATAAAGGATTGGCATCACAACAAGGGTCTGCTATTTTTCCTTTTTTTTGTCCTAAATATGAAATCTAAATATTATTAAAGCTCTCCAAGAGTTGTTATTCGGCATTATGACCGTAATGTCGCTTTTCCAGCCTTTGGCCTGCAGCCTCGTCTCTGACAGGGAAGTCTGGTCTGTGGGAGCTGAGAGGGAAATGTTCCAGGAAGCTAAAAACAGTCAGACACTCTGAGTGACCTCAGTGATTAAGTAAGGAGTAGAGACACATGGTGATCTATGAAGAGAAGAGCATGATTTCTCCCCATGGTGCTTCTCTTCATTTGTCAGCCTGATAGCACAGGAGTATGTTTAGATTTGTTTTTGTTTAAAGATGTTGGATGGAAATTTTGGCCAGTGGAAGAATAAATGTAACAGAAATGAGACAATAGAAAGAAAACTAGTCTAACTGCAGGCACATTGGGGGTCAAACTGTTGTCAGATACTGACATATTTTACCAATTTATGTCCACAAATGCAGCTGGATACTGTTTTTATAGATGTCACAGACAATAACAACAGGATACTCTCAGTCAATCAGCCACTACATTATCTATTTCATGAGTTGCAAAGGGCTATTTATGGTGCCCTTGGTTATGGAAATAAAAATCTCATACATTTTTCTTATAGGAAATATTAAGTGACTCACAGTTGGAGCTTTTTTGTGGCTTGCATTGGCATGAAACTCTCCTGGTTGAGTCATCAGTACAAAAGATAAACAATTACAAAATATCTAGTTCTCTGACAAAGAGTAGTAATAATGCTAACAATAATTATTTTATATTTTACTGTAAATTTTAATATGTTTCTACTTTTTGCACTGTGTTGATTGTTTAATGTTATGCACCACCCCGTCATGTTAAATTCCTTGTATGTGCAACATACCTTGGCAATAAATGTGTGACGGTTCACGGGGTTCCGTGTGGAGCAGAGACTCAGGCGCAGACTCAGACACAGGAAACAAGGTGAGGTGAAATGCAAGGCTTTTACTGGGCATTCAGCAGTCAAAAACAACTCCAAAGGAGCGCAGAAAATCCAAACTGAAATAAAAAGCAAAGTCACAAAAGGGCTTGGACACAAAAGACAAAGTCACAAACCGTAGGACGCAGAAGGTCAACACGAGGAATAACCACAGGAGAGCGAAGAGTCCACGGGGAGGGAAAAGGAACAAACGATAATCCGGCAACTGGAACAGGGCAAGCAGGGGAGTATAAGTACGTGATGAGCGGATTGCCGGCAGGTGAGTAGAGATGAGTGGGGTTGGCAGAGGGAAAAGCCAGGGGCTGGTGATTTGGCACAGGTGGAGATGATGAGCATGATCAGGAGGGAGACACACACACACACACACACACACAGCAAGGCCCAACCATGACAAAATGGTTCTGATTCTGACAAATTAGATAAATTGATTTTCCAAGAAAGCGCAATAAAATACATACTTGTCTACAGACCTTTAACATGATTATTATTGAAATCAGTTCATCATTATTATGATGATCAGAAAGCAAAAATATATTCAGTCACAAATATAACAACAGCTTAAGAAAATTGTGAATAGATTTCTATTTGAACCATTACTGTCCCAAGGTTCTCTAAATAAAAGGGTGTTTCTTCAGTTGTCTGCCACAGGTCTGACCTTGCAGGACCATACTGTGCAGGTCTGCACATGTCAAACCTGCACAGTATAGTCCTGCAAGGTCAGAGAGGAATTACATGAACAAATCCATCAAACTGCAGGCTCTACCATGCCATAGAGGCAGTGGTGGTGAATTAGCCCAGCAGCTTCTCAGGCAGTGTATCTGCAAGTCCCCGGGAGCAGATTACAGCAAATTGCTGTTTTAAATGACCTGCCCAAGCTTTGCCTCAAACATCTCCCAATTATAAAATGAGTCTCAGTGACCCAAGCTGCAAACCTTTTTCAGCCTGCATTTACACAGTGTTTAGTTCAAGAAATAGACGAGGAACATAATTGAGTATTGTTAATCAAGGTCACTTTGACAGGTCTTTTCAGCCGCATTACGTACTGTGAAAGAAATAGTTGTTGTCTTCCCCTGCCTAGTCTGTCTACCTGGGACAGTCATTTGCAGTCAAAGAATGAAATAAGCATTGTGAAATAAATAGAACACGAGTTTGTCCTGTGAATTCATGGACATTGTATCGACCTATACGTGACTTACTGCATGTGACGCAAAAAGGATAGCGTCATAAACACAATGCAGCCCCTTCCACCCAATCCAGTATTAGCAAGCAAACAACTTGAAACCCATTACACTATGCTGAAAAAAAGAGCAATCACAATAATGTCAGTTAATTATTACTGAACAAAAATGCTAGCACAGACTGCATCCTCCTCTAACTACCCGACTTATTTTTTTGTTCGAAATTGGCAACAGGTTTTGTGTGCAAGGATGTTAAGTTAGTATAATTACTTTACAGGAAATGTAGCCTGGGTAGATTGTGAAGAACATTTTTGCAGGGAGATGTGCATGGAATGGAGATGTGCATGGAATATTTTCACGGCAGTGGCAAAGTGTTAACATTCCGTTTTATGTTCTCCCAGCGGCCTGATACTTTTGTCTTGGATATCTGTGATATTGTCTGGAGGTCATT
This sequence comes from Anarrhichthys ocellatus, assembly GCF_004355925.1. Classification (NCBI taxonomy): domain Eukaryota; kingdom Metazoa; phylum Chordata; class Actinopteri; order Perciformes; family Anarhichadidae; genus Anarrhichthys; species Anarrhichthys ocellatus. Next base: position 13,421,053 of record NW_022280034.1, read on the forward strand.
TTTGGTTTCTGGTAAGTGAACTGATGAGGATGTTAATAGCAATCTGTTATTTTTAATACAGAGAAAATACTGCCTTGCAGGCCTTTGATTATGCAAAAAACCTTGATGCCAGAATTTCATGTTTGGAAATTTGAGCTTGGAGTCATTTGTTTTCTGACTTCAGAAAGTCACACTGTCACATCAGGATACGTTGTTCTGGGAAAACAGAAAGAAAGAAACATTCATTTGAGTAAATCTTTCAGTATGAAGTGAAAATAACTCCTTATCACAGCAACACCGGGTATTTTAAGGTGCATCCGTTCAAATTTGAACCATAAAATCAACCCCATTGCAGTATACTTGTCTTGTTTTATTGCTCTGTTGTAAATTCAGTCTGTCTAGTCTCATCCCTCCTTTACCTTTCTCTGCCATCACAACAGGCTGCCATACAGTAACCATATTAGGAAAGGATCCCGTTATGTAAAGAAGATCAATGGGCTTCAAGAAAAAATAGAATCCATGACAGCTTGCTTGTGCTGTTTAGGTTTGATATCTACTGTCTCCTACATTTGTATAAACCTTGGATTTGTGTGTATGGTGCTTGTGTGTGTGTATTGATTGGCATCATATATGGAGATTTGAGTCAGCAGCAGACTTGTAGGCATAGTTGAGGGAGGAAACAATCACAGTTACACAGATGGTATTCTTTGGCTGAGAATTAGAGGGAAGCACCAACACTGCTGTTGAAATCAAAGTCTTCTTTGTGCATGTTTCCTGTAACCTCCGAGTAAGCAAGTTAACCAGATTTATATCAAAATACTTGTATGCAATGTGAGCACAATAAAAATGCCTGAAATACGGTGGTTAACACAAGCTAAATCATTTTTGTTCCACAATGTAAAATCCGTCAGTAAATACCCCTCTCGAGAATTCCAGGCAGTTGATAACAAATGGATAAATAACACAACTAAACGTCATGATGCCGACTAGTCCCTCTTTGGCTTAGTGGTGAGGTCATGTGACAATGTTGTGGTTCAGCGTTAATCACAGAAGTTCTGTTCATCTGTGAAGATTATCTTGCCGAGCAAAGCGTGTAAGTATCTCAAATGTTTGCCGCAGAGCTTATTTTCTGCAATAAATCAAAATCCAAAGTTTTTTGGGGGCGGAACCAGTGTTACCCTAACTTTGCAGGTAGACCATAAAAACTGTCAGCCCAGCAACTAATTAAACACTAAGTTCTCCTGATCTTGCATCTTTCTCATTTATGTAAGTCGGAGTAAAAATAGCACAGGGGAGGACATCCTTAGTACATTCAAACAGAGAACATGTTAGTGCTTTGCTGAGCCAGTCAGGAGGCTGTCAAGTGCGTTGGGATGGAAATGTTAACAATTGTACAAAGTCACCACTTCCAATGTTAAAACACTAAAAAGTACACTCAGACCTGATATGAGTATTGTATCTTCAATGTTCATCTCAACACCACTATCCAGTCCAGCAGATGGAAGCAAGAAGACAGGAGTCCACGAGGAGACATTAAGGGAAGGCTAAAATTAGCATGAAGTGAAGCCTGACATCAGAACCGAAAAGCTCAGTGAAGTTTCTTTGGCAAGAATGAATAAAAACATTGTAAAAGACGCCTCAGGAGCAAAAACCGGGCGGGAGATTAAACACAAATTTTAAAAAGCAGACAGAACATCGGGGCATACTGCTGCTTGGAAGGAGAAGCAAGATGTGAGAAGAAAGTAGCTGAGCTAAACTCTGACGGACTCTATCTCACAGAAGAAGTGTTTTTCATTCCTTGATAATTCATGTTTTCATGAGTTGATACCACAGACTTACATGGTTGGGGTGGAAGTTGTCATTTTATGGAAATGTGAGTGGAGGAAGTGGAATGAAACGGGTAGCGGCTGTAGTGGGAGGGAGAGGAGCAGTAGCACAATGAAACCCGGGAGCTAACGCAGTTAAGCAGGGAAAAGGAGATCTGACTTTTCAAAACATCAAGCTTTCTGAAGCAACTCTCAAAATTGATTCTGGTCTGGTGGACTTCTCAGCTGGCTCACGGAGAGAAACTAAAATAAACCCCTCTCGTCTTGAAGACTTGCCACAAGCTGTGATGCTGCCGATACATGTACAAGTTTTTCAATCCCAGGAAACCATACTTAATACTGCCACCAGTATCACAGTTATGTAACCTTACTTTGCTGCTTCAGCAAGAGGCTACCAGAGGGGGTTGCTGAGGATCCAGCGTCAGCTGCACAGGGACCGGCACACTGCAGGCAAGACTGCTATTTAGATTAGCCCCATGTGGAAATGTGCCTCTTTATTTGCAAATTCAAAACTTTCAGCACGCTGTAGTGTCTGTGCAGATTTCTCAAGTCTGCAGAACATCAGGACATGCTTGTGTCGAATGTAAAAGGAACCGTAAGGCCTTCAGATTAATAAAGTCCCTGACATGGACTTGAGGTATGACCCTGGTGATGAATTTAATATTCTATTAGTGTGCCTTAATGCTGGGCCCATTGATTTGTCCCGGCGGTTTAATCTAAACCTAGAAAGTTACATCCAGTGAAAGGCTATCCATTGAAATTTGGAGGGGGAACCTTTTTTATTAAACACAATCTTCAGTTGTGTAACTTGTAAGCACAGCTTCAGAAAGCCTCAGGGCATAATACATATTCAATGCAGGTACCCAGCAGCAACTTCTATTAAAACTGTTTTTTTTGCTGTTTTTGTTCCCCTTTTGTCCTTGATGACGTTTCAAAAATCCGGTGCAGCAATACCTCAAACGCCTCACAAGCACCTGACAAGGCCTCTGCGATCTGACCAACGAATGACATTACCCCTACATCTCTTCACAATGGTTGGCAAGGTGTTTCTCAAGTGTAACGTTAACACGTTAGCATGATCGCCCGTTCAACAACTATACGCTACACTTTATGGTGTTTGCACACGTACGCCACACCAACACTACACACCTGACATAACACAATGAACTTAATCGTGTGTTGAAGCATGTGTGTTGACTGAAGCTACAATGGTCAGGTGTTTTTATACACGCTGCCCCACTGTCCCCAATCAGAAAATGAATTATGGAATTACGTTGAAACGGGACAGGGCATCAATGATCCTCCTGATGACTTTTGTATTTTCTGTTTCCTGCTTTCCTCCTTTTTCTGTTTGCCATAAAAATGTGTGGCATTAGAATTCATTTTGTACAAGATATTGTGTACTTTAAACCCCTCATAGGTGCTGTGTATGCAGTACGATTAGTGTTGTGACGTTCCCATCAGTGACAGATTTACAAGAAGTGATACTTTTCTGACACAAAGGATATTTTACATGCTTGACTTGGTATTACTTTGTTCATTCTGTATATGCCTTAAAAGAATACTTTACTTCAAAAATGATCACTTGTAAATCAATTACTCAAAGTGTTGACTTGTACTCTCCGTGGCGAACAAAGAATCAAATAACGGAGAAAAATCTAGATGAATTAAAGTAAATGGGGGCTGCGTTCAACAACAGCAAAACTATATCGAAACATCTCAGTTTTTTTTATTCTTTGTTCACAACGGAGGCAAAAAAACAAAGTTTTCCATAAGAATACAAGGTAACGCAGGCTGGTCCAGCAAACACAAACACACACAGTCGTGTTTTCATGACTTTTAGGGACATCACATTAACCTATTTATTTCTGAGAAAAAACTTTCTTGGAACTTGTTTTCGGTTAGTGGGCTCCATCAAAGAGGTTGTTTTTTTGGTATTCAGTGACGGCGCTCTGCGGTGAACGGGAGACGAGCCGTGGCCAGTGTACCGGAACGGCGTGGACTCAGGCAGCCCACAAGCCGCACAAGCCCCCCTTAACCTGCTTTATAGCCACGCACTGGAATGAGACCAATTGGATGAGCGGTGCCAGAGCGTATCGGCTGAAGGAGCATCCATGATATGGCTAGAATGGCTCTGTGAGTGGAGGCCGGTACAGGGATGGCACAGGGACAAATTCAAGAGAAGATGATTGTGTTCTGTCTTTATTTTTTTTCTTCCTCTTCGATGCTTCCCCCCCACCCCCCCACCTCCCCCTGCTAACACACTCGCTGAATACTTTCATCATCCCCGTCGCACTCGGTGTGTGTTTATCTGAGTGAAAACAGAGAAAATTGGTTTGAAGTTCAAAGCAGAAAGACGTCACAAACAAGACGGTCCCTCTTTGAAATGAGCACATGCTTGTGCCGTGGTAATAAGGAGAGTAGTTTGCAGGGACTCATGGATCCTCTGAAGTGCCAGCCAGGGTCAGCTCAGCTCACTCATCTATTGATGCATTCATCATTCAACGGTCTCCTTCTCGCTCCCTTGTGTTCCTATACTCATCTCCTGAAAAGCCTCAGCCGGATCCCTCCGGCTGGCCGACAGCACTTGTGGTGCAACAAGTATTCGTATTCTCTTCAGAGTTACATTCGAGATGAATTCCCTGTCAAACATTGAATCAATCAGTGTGCTCCAGGAAGCCATGGTGAAGAGACACTACAGCTACAGTTTTACTAGTGAGAGCTACTTGATGCACATTCGAGTACTGATGAACAGGCAATAAGAGGGCTTGTTATTGCTTTTCTTGTCTTTAACATTTCCACAAAGTGGTAATCTTCAGATTCCTTAATTGAACGTGGTGACATCCACACTTCGAACTGGTGTTGTCGCTGTGTGAACAACTTGAACAACTTGGTTTGCAAATGAACTCTCAGATTGTAGACAGGCTCATTACTATCAATCGTACTGAAGGAATCGTGTTAATTGCCTTTCAAAAGGTCTGAAATGGTCATAAAATAATATATATGAAATACGCGTCCCATGATTCTGAGAGTCTCTGAAAGAGTCGAGGGACTCTAAATTGCCTTTTGTAGCAATAACCTACACCTCAGGGGCACTTCGATGCCCAACCGCTTCGGGCTAGTTCCTTCAGCGGAGGCAGAGAGATGATTGCGTGACAGAAAACTGCAGTAATCTCACCGACTGTTAGTCGACTTTCAACGCCTGCTTCTTTTGATAAACAAGCTTTATTTTCATGTTTTTTTATGCGTGACAGATTCATTTTGAATTGTGATGTAAACAATATGTACACTTTGCCATTTCTCCTCTGCTGTGACTTGTGTCGCTCAGCGCTGACCACCAGACACCCACACACACACACACACACACACACACACATTGATGGGACTAATCTCACATTCAAACATATTACTTTTTTTGTCGAGCTCCACATTTGGCTTACATTTATAATTATATTACTGACATGACGCGATGCCCCGTAACCATAGCAACTCACTCCTGCCTGCGTGCGTGTGGAGAGAGAAGAAGAAGAGACGCTGCTGCTGGAGGAGCCGTCGACTACATTTCCTCCGAGCGGGGAGTCGCTAAAACAGTCTGAAAAGTCGCTGAGTCCGGTGAGAAAGTCTCCACGTTGGCAACATTGTGTGTGTGTCATGATAATCCATACACACTAATGTTGCACGATAGCTGAATACAAAAGAAACATTTGGATGAAGCACCTCCATAACGACAATAATAATACATCTCAACAAAAGAAATGTATATGATAACAATTAAAAAAAGATTTATCCTGGGGGAAGAGAGAGAGAGAGAGAGAGAGAGAGAGAGAGAGAGAGAGAGAGAGAAAAATAGGAAGGACTAGAGAGAGGAAAAGAGAGGTGATGAGCCAGTAAGAGGTTAATGGTGGAGTAGCTGAAACACAATTGATCCCTCATATTAGTCACTATACTGAGTGGAACCCAACTTCAGCACAGTGAGAAGACTTGTAGAGGTGAGGCTGATATTGAGGCTGTCATATTGATGTCTGGCACTGAATGTAACCTTGTAAAGTATGGAGGACCGTATACTTTTTTTTTTTAATACCCTTTCATACACACACACACACACACACACACGCGCACACACACACACACACAGTGTCTTAACATTCCTTTGATTTGCACGTCGTAGCTCCTCAAAGAGACTTGAGTTACAGCAGATTTATTGTTTATTTTTCCCAGATCACTCAACTATGACTGGAAATCATTTGTTTTACAGCATTATTAGAGATCTGACTTTTAAGTTTGCAATAAATCATACAGCAAATAAATGCACTAATTACAAGTATCCACGTCACCAAGCTGCCTCATCACCTCTGTGCTTCAGTATTTCATTCATGGTGCAAAATGTTCTTTTTCCAGCCGCTGCATACTGCAGCTGTACTACCTCCTCTATGTTGACCTTATTTGGGAGCCAGAGCCTTCAGCTGTCAAGCTCCTCTTCTGTGGAACCATATTCCTGTTTCAGTCCAGGGGGCAGACACCCTCACCACATTTAAGAGTAGCCTTAAGACTTTCCTCCTTGATAACACTTAGACTCAGTTTTGCCTTGGACCGGCCCCCTAGATAAGCTGCTATCGGCCTCCACTGCTGGGGGACTTTCTCTGATACACTGAGCTCTTCTCTCCTCATCTTCCCCTCATCTTCCTCTCCATCTAAATGCGTCATGTCCCATTACTGCACGTTACTCCATTGGCTTTTCCCTGGAGTCTTTCCATGGATCGGGGTTACTCCTTGACTGTGGTTGTGCCTGCACTGCTACTACTATTCTTATTATAAGTTACATTTGTATTACTATTACTGCTTTGATATCATTCTATTATATCCACTGGTGCTGTTGGTAGTACTACTTATTATTTAGTATTATTTTGTTTATTTGTTTATATGTTTATACTCGCTTGAGTCACATTTGTCCAGGCCTCCAAAGTAGGCACGCAAGCTAAGAGCATGCAAAAAAGGCGTCTTTGCATTATCGTCTGAAACACCAGAGGGCATGCAAACAAAATATTCTGTGAAGAAACAAGAAGTCACAATGTCTTCACTGGCAAAATGCCAGAAAACAAACTAATGCTGGGGAGGAATTGTATGTCATGGCATGTTGTAAAAAAGTCATACTCTACTGTCGGAAAATTAAAAAATGAAGTCATAGTATAGTATGTAAAAAAAACTCCAAAAAAAGGAATAGTATAGTACGTCGAAAAGAGTCATAATATAGCAAGTTGAAAAAAGTCATATAATAGTATGTCAAAAAATTGTAATAGTATAGCAAGTCGAAAAAAGTTAAAAATTCATAGTATAGTGTGCCAATAAAAGTTGAAAAAGTCAAAGTATAGTATATTGAAAAAAGTGATGAAAATGTTCATAGTATAATACAGGGGTCACTTATAAGCAGACCCGGGTCCGAGTCTGGACCCAGACACCGTTGTATCCGGACCCAGGACCTAAAACCGATAGATCATTTAGAATTATACAATTTTTTACAGAGCGCTTCTATTTTAACCGGCGCAGCTTTTCTAGTCTTTACGGCACTTGTCAGCGGTGCAGGAAATGCACCGACCAATTATATGCATAGAAAACTGTCTCGCGCAATACTACTCGGCCAATCAATCATGTGCATCCTGATGAGCGTCGCTATCAGGATGCACATGATTCCTGAAGTGCAATATTCGCACACACTGGAGAGACAGAGAGAGAGACCCAACAGTCGGGAAAGTATGTGAGTCAGAGAAGTTATTTCACATTGCTTTCTCCAAAAAAAAGAAGTGGACAGCGAGACCAATAACCACGGATATATAGTCCCTGCACACAACTCTCTCTTTTTAGAAGATCAGAATAACATGGATATCTTGGCTTTTTCTTTTCTCTTCACACCTGAATGAACTGCATTTAAAGCTGCAGGGCAAAGGGCAACTCAGTTCAATTCAGTTTTCTAAAATGAAGTACTTCATTTGAAGAGTCACATTTTACAAAAGCTTTCTGTTGTCTAATATGTTCTTAAACTTGACTTTATGCAGTCATTGAAATCCATTTGAACTGCTCTGATTCCAAGCCCACTGCAGCTGCGATCCTCCACAAGAAAAGAAACTGCAAAGCTTTCAGGGGAACCTTCCGAGACTGTCTAAACAAAGTGTAGTATTCCTTTAACAGTCAAATCAGTGGTTCTGTCACAGTTCGGTGAATTGGAGCTGAGAAGAGTTGCAGCAGTTGATGCCGATTCCCTGTGAGTTTGTCACTGCACGCGATACTTTTCACATGAGTTCCACTGTCAATATAGAAGTGCAGCTTTTATTTCCCTCTTTGGAGTTATAATTCATTTTCTTGTCAGTGGCTTTGCTGTCATTGCCCTCGAGATACGTAACTAAAGAAGCTAACGATATTAAAGTTCCCCACCATTGACACACACATGAAATACACTCACACAACACACTTCATACGCAGATGCAGTAACACCACAGGCTGTAACACACACTTTACCCTGACCTTGTTGTTACAGCTGCAAATAGAAACGCCTTGACAGTTAGAAAAGCTGATTCTGCTCAACTCTGACTGACAGTGAATACTTGTCATGCTTTTCAAAATGACAACTTAATAGTGAATTGCATTTAGTGAGCTCTCGGGCCTTCGAGGACGTGGTCCGCTGATATCCCTCGTCCCTCGTCCCAATAAAGCAGAAACAGAAGAAAGGATTTCATTCAAGGTGTGGCATCAAAAGCAGAGAGAGATTGTTTGAACACCTTGTTAGATTAGACTGTGGCAGATAGCTGTGAGAGGTATGAGAGCAATAGAAGAAAAGAGATATGAGATATGTGTCCAGTTCTAACATGGCAGAGCCCTCTCCTGTCCCCTGAAGGACGACCCCAGTTCAAGCAAGGACACTTGCAATATTGGATTGATTTTCCTCATTCACGCGAGACAAAGTCTTTTATAATTCATGATGCGGTCCACACTGTTGTCTCACCTGTTCGGACCGTCAAAGTCACTTTATGCGAGCTCAGTTTTAATTGTATCAGCCACCCGTCTCTTTCAACTACCCCAGCACTATGCAGACCGCCTGCATTATTGGGAAAAACTGTATTGAGCGTTTAACTCGGCCGAGCAGAAAGCTTGTCCGCCAGCTGATCTGCTGAGTATCAGAGAGGTTTGCACAACCGAGCTGTGGTTGAAAAAAAAAAATACGTGAGAGAGAGAGAGTTTCATTGATGAACATTAGCAGGCTGTCTCTCATTAATCTGGTCTAAATGAAACAATGAATGTTGAAAAGTTGACACATTTTCCCCCTTGACTTCCTGTCTTGAGGCCGTGAATGGCATACAAAGAGAGAAATAAACTATTCAGGTGCAGCTTTGTGTCGGTAAGGTTAATCCTCTCAGAGCTGCGATGGAGTAGAGGAGAAACTCGCTCCCTACAGTTCAATACTCTGCAGCCACACAGCGACAGGGAGAGCAACGTCATTTTCCACAAAGGCAGATATTACTTCTCTATATCTTTACATAGCAAATAGGATTTTTTTGCAGCTATATTGCTGCTCTGAATGCTGTTTATTGCTCCTTTAAAAGGATACAGTTGGTGACATACATTTTAATAGGAAGGCCAAAACCCCACAATGAATTCCTCCTACTATCCAAAGAATGACCAAAAACTATTGAACACACAGCAACATTGCTACAAAGGCCGGAACTTGTGTTGAAAGTAATTTCATGTAAATACACTATAAACCGCAGGTCAAAATTGGACCAGGAAGTCAGTCTGTAAAACTGTGGTCGATGCTGACAACACACAGTTTGGGTGTATTTTATCTCTTGCCGATGGCCAAACTCACAAAATAAGACACAGTATTGGTATGTGGGTATATATATATATATATATATGTATGTATATTTCTGTGTTAAATGGAAAAGAAAATTCTGAGTGCTAGCACCTCGGATTAAATTGTGTTGATGAATCTTCTGCAGTGTGAGCCTACTGGGAATTAAATGCATCTTTAAATATCCCATTTTTCTCTGGCTCAGATTAATAATTGAGCAAGGCCAAGGCCTGTACACTCTCCTCTCCATCTTCGGCTTTGTTCACATACCCACACTCACATATTAATCTCTCACACACACAAGTGTGCACACTCTGTTATGTTGAGAGCTGTGATAATGGTGATTTTAATTGTATTAATGTGTTGTTATACTTGCATACTTGGAGTGGGTAGCAGTGCAGTTGAATACATTTCATTTCTTTGGTGCCGTGCCGCTTGCTTTAAGGAGCTGTATTTAACATTCTGAGCATCACTATAGCAGCAAACAGCTATTTGTGATGTAAAGATATTGTGGAGTCAACATGTCTACCTGAGCAGAAAATGAAGTCGCTCTCCCTGTGTGTGTGCTGGTAACCGAGCTTCTCGGTTGCATGTGACACCTCACAGTGCATGTGAGTGTGCCCCCCTGGTTTCAAATGGCGAAGTAATAAAAATGGCTCTGAATTAGTCATCTATTTTTAGCTTTTTAATATCTTCAAATATGTGATGCCCATGCTCGGATTACTTTTTTTCTAAATGTCAATATGAATAGTTCAGAAAGTTCCACTGATCTCCCCACAGAACACGCAGCTCTACAGTCTATCAGATCTTTTCCTGCTGTCAAATAACACTCAGGTTTACAGATCCAATTATATCTAGGGTTGGGTACCGAAAAGCGGTGCCAATATGGTTCCTATACGTCCGGTATCTACCGGACCGAAACGCAACGCAGATTTCGGTGCTTCTTTTCGGTGCCTGAGCCGATTGAAATACTTTTTTTACACTACTCTGATGACAGGTAACGACAGCCTCGGTCCTCCGCTCCTCACTCATAGTATTATAAGCACAACATCCACAGGTACGCGAAAGCTTCTTCTTCTTCTTTGAGGTGTAGTGGCGGTTGGCAAACGACGAATTGGCGCATTACCGCCACCAGCTGGTAAAATAAAATAAGTCAGGAGAGGTCGTATTTTGCCAGAGAAGCCAAATATGCTCATATTTCTGCAAAAGAATTGCTGAAGTTTGAAGCTGTAGTGTGTGTACAGAGTGTGTGTGTTTTGTATTTATTTAAGTATACTGTAAACTGTTAACAGTTAATATATTGTTCATAGTTTGAAGTTAAAAAGTTTGAAGCTGTAGTTTGAAGCCAAGTGTTTTGTATTTATTTATATTTATAGTATACTTTAAACAGTTAATATATTGTTCAATTTGAAGAAATATAAGGTTCAGGCACCGGTATCGTTTTAAAAGTATCGTTCACCTGCTTTGGGAATCGATAGAGACAAATATCGAGGTTGGATGCTGGAGAACAAAAAAAGTCAGAAAAGTTGACACCAAAGTATTTCACAGAGCTGTACTGCAGAATAGAGGCTGACATTTTGGGAGGAATCCTGTGGGTTACGGGATTCCCGCAAGCTGGGAGTAAATTTCACTATTAATCAACTGGGATGGGAAGAGGAAAAAGTTGAACAGGCAGGAAGGGAATCATAATAATTTTAGTTTACAACTATATATACAGTATATTGTAACCGGTTGTATATGGACCCAAATGCAACACACACAATTCCAGGGATCTTTGGACTTTTATTACAAACTTCCAGAAACAGCAGGCAGAGTTAATCAGAGTCGGGATCAGAAGGCTGGTGGGTTTACTGGGAGTCAGGCGAGATGGGTAGAACAGGGGCAGGCAGGGTCGGTAACAGGAGATGAGTCCGTGAGAGCGTGCTGGAGAGTCTGGCATTGAAAACCGAAGAACAATCTGGCAAATGTGTGTCTGGGAGTCAGGAGTCTATATAGTGGCTTGATTAATGATCAGAGACAGGTGAGTGAACAGGTGAAGGGAGTTAGACTGATGAGGAGGGAGTGACTGACAAGTAGAGTGAGGAGGGTGTGGAGCTGAACTGTGACATATATATAGTTAAATATGCAGTTCTATATGAATAACACAGTAAAGAGATGGGACAGGAGTCATTCTTCTTGGATTAGGACGGGACAGGATTTTAGTTGTTTTTCTCTGGCGTGGAATGTGGGATGGGAGTGAATCAGCTGTTAGCGAAAACAATAAAAGTGAGCCAACTAACAACAGGTGACGTACACAGCTAATGGGCTGTAAAGCCTCATTAAACACGCTTCATTCAATCTCAAAAACAAGTGGCGATCTATGCAAACAATCGGCTCAAAGTTGTCGCATAAATACACGTCATACAATTTTGCCAAAGACAAAATTAAACTCACCAAGATGTGCGTCCGCCTAGCTACGGCTGAGTTGCAATGAGGTACGGCAGTGTGTTTACTTGAAGTCCCATCAGCAGTAAGCCGAACACACCGTCCAAAACAATAAAGTGATCCGCAGAGCAGCAGCCGAGAGGTACGCAGCAGCCGAGGGGTACGCAGCAGCCGA
>NW_022280034.1:13433306-13464905 GCF_004355925.1 Anarrhichthys ocellatus
GGTACGCAGCAGCCGAGGGGTACGCAGCAGCGTTTACTGGTAGTTTCGCCAAACCGTTAATCCCTCACTGTGGGCGCAGAGTAGCGGACGGTGGGTCGGCGATGCACTCAGTTGTCTTAACACAACCATGAGAGGTCCTTAAGCAAGCAGCCATAACTGGGCACCAAGAATATAAAGCAGTTGGCTGCGGCAGAATGCTGGAGTAATTGTTGACAGACACAGAGGAGCACGCACAAACAACTATGGCCCTACCCTACATAAGCCAGCATAGTTTCTGTCCGAACCACGGCGGCAGTTTTGGATCCGAGACCAATTAATAAACCAAATTTCTATGGTGTGAAAAATTTAAAAATAAATAATATATAGGCTACATATGTTTAAAAAATATTTTACAAGCTAAAGTCATCTTATGTTTTTTTCAGTGCAGTGACACTTGGGGCATGATCTCCAATGGCGCCTTCTCCTACCAAATGTTCAGCACAGCCCAAAATCTGTCACATCACAGATTATAAAGTCAGTATTAAAAAAATAATGAAAAAAAATAAATAAACGTAAATTGGCAAGAACTTAACCTGATTCGTGTTAATTAGACATCAGATATTGACAGTTGAAGCTGTAATCATACGGACCTACAGTGTTCAACAACAGAAAATGATACATGTGTTCACAATAATCCAGCCCATCTCAGATAACCTGCTCTCAGCCATGAAATGTAAAAATGAAAAGATGAAAACCAAGACAGGTGAGAGAAAAAGCAGTGGGGAGTGTGATAGGAGATGAAAGAAAGAGTGGAAAAAAGTGAAGGCACATGTGAAAGAATCACTGACGGAAAATGGAATTGTGTTTGAAATGGGTTTTTCTGTTCAGTCATCTCAGACAATTTATTGGGTGTATTCAAGGAAAGTAGTGCGGGTGGAAATGCCAGTCTGGACTGTTATTTGATATATTCGCAGACACTTGGGATTGGTTACACGTGTACACGAGATTTTAGACTATACTTCAAAAAAAGTTTGCGATTACGACTTCTTTAAAGGCAACAGAACTCCTCACGTCAAAGCATCATCATCCATCCTCAGGCAAACCGTGAGATGTTTACACACTGTTACTACTGGATAGAAATCCGCATTTACATTCTAAATCTTCAGATATTTTCGCAGACAGGGCTGTCCTCAGCCTGAGATGTCTGAGCCCTCACTGCTGCTCATTCATATGCAAAGAGAACCAGAGATTCCTGTAAAGTTTTTATGCATTTGAACCAGCAGTTGAGATGGAAGATGAGTCTCCATAAGTTATCTGTAATTCAGTCATCAGTATTTACTGTATATCCACAAGTTATTATTTCTTACGGAATTTAAATTCTAAGCAGATTTTGTATGGATGAGTCTCAAAGACTCACACCAGTGGCTCTGTCTGTCTGTCTGTACCCCAGGCTGAAATATCCCTGCACATATTTGATGCTATGATTGTTTGTACAGACATTCGTGGTCCCCAGAAGATAAAGCCTACTGATCCCGAGTGATCTCGAGGCATGTCCTCTGACGACACCATGAAGTCAACCATTCCAGTGGTTTAACCTCTTACCTTGCTGCAGTGAGACGTGTAACCCTAGGTGTGTCAATACACTGTGACATCACTTTTGTGCCTACAAGTGCATTTTATCCTGCTGTTAAGTTACACTTAATGAGAAACGTCACAATAACTAACGGATGGATTGCCATCAAATTTGGTACAGATCTTCATGTCCCCTGCAGGATCAGTTCTATTGACTGTGGTGACCCCTTCACTTTGAGTCTGGCGCCATCATAAGGGCTACATTAGGTCAAAATAATACTAAAATTGCCAATAAGCAAATGTTGGCATGCCAAAATGCTAATCTGAGACGGTTGACATTGAAACACAAAACTTGCTAAACATCTGCATGTCAGCATTGTCATTGTGAGCAAGTTAGCATGCATGACCAAATGACTAGCTGGCATCCACTGTGAGGGATCAAAATACAAACTCTTCTTAGCCGCATTTCAAGCCGACAGATGGTGAGTACGTTTGAATTTTTAAGCTTTTATTATTTGTCTGAGCAAGTATGAAATTGTATTACTATATGCATGGCTGCCTGTGCAGACTGAGAATATTATAAGAACTAAAAAGCCAATGACAGAATGTGTGTAGAATACTGAAATCTTGCAGATAAATTAGGTCCACAATTCATGCTATCATTCTATTACGTTGTGTTGTGTTATAATGGTATTTACTGTTGTAAAGTGAGCGGCAGATAATGTTGAAATTCAGCATATTTACATAATGAAGCTCCGTTTTGCTAGTTGTTGATGATGCTAATTTGAATCCCCAAGCTGATTTTCAAGAGTACCTGTGTAATTGTTGTCAGTAACACTTATCCCTGACAGGGAGATACTGTTATTACCAGAACAGGTCTTTATTTCAACAGGAGCGGTGTGCAGCCCACACACACAACGCACAGATAGATACACACACGCACACGCACAAACATAACATACTATTGTGTTTTCATGACTTTTGGGGACATTATCTCGACTTACATTCATTTCCTGGAGACTTACCGTAACCCTAACCGTACCCGCTACCAGCCTAATCCTAACATGTACTGAACTGTACTTTGGGGACATGAATGTTCCCCATTTGGGAAGGTGAGTCCCCACAATGCAACTGTGTAATCAGATGTATGTCCCCAGGAGAGGGGTAAAACACGTCTAGACTTTCTTTCATCTGCATTTGAAAAATCAGTAAAAACTAAACAGCGTCTTAATTTGTGAATTAGATTGATGCTTACACGTTTTAATTAATTGGTTTATTGTCGCTCTACAATTTTGCAGCATGAGCCCTTTAAATCATATAAATGTTTTATTACTGCCATTTATAGCTGCTTTGTTGTTTCAGGCTCACATTATATCAATTTCCAAAGGCGGTTGTTTGTTGAACACAACTGCCTGAGGAGTTCCCTTTAGCTCCTGCTGAGATGTTAGCACTTTCATCATTTTGTATATTGAATGATTTCATTCATTCTTTAGCATAAAAGTCAGAACACATTTTTTTACAGTTTAAAGACAAACAAATTAGGCCAGATCACTGCGAATAAGCATGTTTGACAAGTCATATTGTTTCCTCCATATCTATGTTTTGGTTAGAATCTATTCTCATTCATTTGAATGGAATTTGCCGAGTGAATCCTGTTGCCTACTTGTCATGACAACTCCTACTGATCATTAACATCAGAAATCAACAGGTAAGAAGGATGTGGTGCCTCGTTAGATACATTCACTTCTGTTCAGGTGTGTGTTGCCATGTTTCCTTCGTCCCCAACGTTCTTTAACCGTACGCTGCCGCTTGTCCGTTCTGAAAGCAGACAGGATATTTTAGGCACATTTGTTTCCTGCTAATGCATGTCACAATACCATGCATAGCGAGAGCTCAGAGTACAACCAGTGTTACATCATTCTCACTGCCGTACTGCTCTGCTGAGTCACCCAGACCCGCCTCAACCCCACCGGGGATCCACTGCTTTGCCTAGTTTTGGATGAAAAGGTAAAAAACAAACAAAAAGAAACTGTCGAATCAATTTTAAATTGCTGTTTTTCTGAAATTGTTCTTGTCCGTCTTCACAACCTTGTTGCGGTCTCAGTGGAATCAAGCAATCAATGGGAAAAACTTCAAGCGCAACCTCTTCTTTCCTCAAACAATCAAACCACCACAGTCTAATGCGTGTGCTTAAAAATCCAAACTCAGTTTAATGACTTGTTTTTTTCATATATATAGATATATATAGATATATATATATCTAGATATTTATATATTATTCCTACAAATACAAGGTTTTCAGCACTTTGAAAGACATTCACTTTCCTCAGTAAACTAAGAAAGCTAGAAATATCCTACATTGAAAAAAAGGACAAAGACAAACCATTTTGAAAAAAAACAAACGAAGAAAATCACAAAAAAAAGACATGAAAAAAACAATCGAATGAAAAAAACCCAACAACATCCTGTACAAACACTATGGCCCAATAATTTAAGAAAATAGTGTCTCTAAAACGTTCATATTGCTTTGTACCTCCACTGATCGGGCAAAGCCCACCCTGTGCAACACCAGGCATTTCAGATGGCAACCACAGAGGGCGCCAAATCCCAGGGGCTGATGTCACTCCAGAGGTTATGGGGTCAAGCTGCAGCCAGTGGCATGCAGACGCAGCAGAAGAGAAACAATCATGTTTGTGTTGTTGTTTCCTGTGTTCTCTTCTTCTCTGGTTCTTTTGGCAGTAACAATACAAAGACAAGGGATGGTCACACTACTACAGTACTGCACTCCTCATGAAACCAAGGATGTTTTTACTGTTTGTTGTAGTTTTACCTTTATTACTCTCTACAGCATTATTACTAGAACTATCACCATCACAGATACACAGTGTGCATCGTGTGTTTGTGGGTGTGAAGGATTCGTCCAGCTGTGTGCGTGTGTATGTGTGTGTGTGTGTGTGTGTGTGTGTGTCGCCGTATCAGTGTTCAGTGCTCAGGGCTTGTCTTCTCTGGGAAGAGTCAGTAGCTTGGGGTTGGTGTTGGGGTTTGGGGCGCTTCCGTCCTGTCCCGAACCCTCTCCAACTCCCAGGTCAAAGGAGTCCTTGGAGTCACTGGAGGGCGCTCTTCTCCTCAGGCAGGTGTCCCTGCTGGGCAGAGGAGGGGGCATTCCTAATCCCCCCAGCCCCATGCCTACGAGTCCGCCCAGGCCCGGGTAGAGGCCCTCCTGTCCATCAGGGGGGTCCACAGAGATGCAGGGCGGACTCATCTTCTTCTTGTGTCGGGGTGAGGGCAGCGAGGTCTGAGTGGGGGTCCGGCTGTGGATCTGCAGGCTGTTGGCCCGCGAAACGAAGCCGGAGGAGGTGGACGTGGTGCTGCGCTCGGGTCTGGACTCCACCGAGGCGCACGCCTCCACAGGGTGACATCGTGGGTCGTCCAACCAGGAGTGAGGGCGGGGGCGGGGCGGGGGGGCGCTGGGGCCCTGCGTCTCGGCGCTGTGGAACCTCTTCAGTTGCCTCAGGCTTGGACTCCGGCTCTCCTGGCAGCCGGCGTAGCTGCTGTAAGCCTCGGCACCGTCATCGCCGCTGGCCTCCGCTGTGACGCCACCGCTGCCAGCCAACACCGCGTTGGTAATGAGGGACACTTCCTGATCCGCCGAGGCCTCCTCCTCTTGGTGCTGCCTGGCTGGTAAGAGCGGAGGAGGCGAGGGGGAAGTAGGGGAGTGGGAGGCGAGGCAGTGCTGGTCATGAAGCTGGGTGTGCACGCTGCTGGGGCGTGAGGGTTTAGGGGAGGCGCCGGGTGTGGCGGGGACCAGGCAGAGAGCGGGCTGCTGATAATGATGGGAGCAGGGGGAGGGACAGGTGGAGGGGGATGGAGGGAGGCCCGGAGAGGCCACATTCACAAGTCCTTCATTGACCTCCCCTCCGTCTGAGCACAGGGCCTCCTGAGAATCAGTAGACACGGCAACCTGGAAGATGGGGCATGTAGGGGGGGGTATTTAGGAGAGAAGGGTGAGGAGATGGAGGTAAATGTGCAGTGAAGAAAGGTAGGAGGAGATGGGGGATAGCGAGGGTACGGGGGATCAGGGGAGATGAGGGGGGGAGACTAGTTATTCTGAGGTGATGAGGATGAGAAGCAGTAGTTTGGGTCAAAGTTCACCATCTGGCCATCATATTCCCAGAGTCCTCTATGTACTTGGCAGCGTGGGGTTGAATTGCAATTGCAACCTCTTGCCATGAACAATAACATGGAAACACAGAGGTTACGCAATTCTTGCGATTTGTCAAGAGTACGTTGGGTAACTTGTTTTTAACTCAGTAACTTTGGTCTTGTTTTATTAATTGACCGTGCAAATGCTTCTGTTGAGGCAGAGCCAGTATTTAGTTTTCTCACGTCTGATAGGAGTCATTGTGAATGCCTCCTGCACTCGTTTCTCTGTGCTCACCTTACGTCTTAGTTTAACATGTAACACGCGTGTCCCGTGAGGACTTTGTGACATCACAACTAGTTTGGATCTAATATTCATTCATTCAAGGGGCTCATAAGTTAAGTAGGCGACATCTTGTGTCCAGCAGTTCAACTTTTGAGATACATTTTTTTTTGCCTATTCATAGATTATGGATGTTTTTGATACGGCAGAAGGAGTAGATGTAATTTAAATCATTTTTAACTAAAAATAATCAGACATTTCTGTTGAAAACCTATATCATACACAATGATTATTCAAAGCAGAGTATTATTTTATTTATTTTACCTTAACACAGGGTCATGATGACTGTAAAAATTAACTACTTATATTTAAGCTCTTATTTGTTTTTTTACCATCAGTAAAGTGTACACTGCTGTTGTTTTAGTTGGACAGAAGTACTCGTCAGATTGAGCGCTGGCTAACACAGTGAACTCTGAACCAGACCACCTAAACTGCAAAACCTTTGACCATTCACTCGACGCCCTGTAAACTGTCGGCGGTGCAGTTTTGTCGTTAAATTTACAACCAAATTCTGACGAGTGGTTCCCCCGCCGTCGTCCTCGCCTCTGCACAAAACCATCTACAGGGTGTGAGGCCAATAGCCAGAGGGCAACCGTAACATGCAACGACTGTAGGAAGAGGAAGGTTTATGGTTGCTAAAACTCATAAAATATTCCTCACCGACCAGAATATGTAGGGATGAGGAAGCGAGGCATGCGTGAGTTTAAGGGGCACAGCACTTTGAGAAATGTTTGGACTCATGGGTGTCCCTGCCTCAGCCTCGAGTGGTGGGACCACAGAGACACCTTGTGGTCAAAGATATCACAACCAGGCCAGGCCAATCATCAGCCACAGCAATAGAACACCAAGCAACAGACAATAACTGGAACGTTACTAAGGAAAGCTCACCCTGTCACACTTTGTTAAGCAATATCGGGTTAAGTGCAATAACTACTGCAATAGAGTTAACAGCTATATGCCGTTAAAACACTAACCTAGTCAATAGAAAATTCACAAGTGCTCTATCACTGTGGTACTGCATGTACAAAATGGGCAAATGCATATGGACAGCACTCGCTGTCTGTTCTGTAGCAATCCCCTGAGTTGTATAGTTTGTAATGTAGTAAGTGCACTGCATTGTGGGTAAATGTCTAAGCCGAACGGCGTCTTTGTCTGGCTTGAATACATTCTATCACTTAGCTACCGAATCCACTGACGCGATGCTACACCTAGCTCCTGCTGCGATGCTACACCTAGCTCCTGCTGCGATGCTACACCTAGCTCCTGCTGCTCGTATAAGAGGAGAGAAGAATGAATAAACTCAAAGTCCCAGTAAGATGTCCCACCGGCAGAGCTTCCTGGTAGAGAGTTTTAGATGCTTTGTGGCTGATGGTTAGCAGGAGACAAAAATCAAATGAGTGACAAAGGGGGGGAAAAGGGAGGGAAGCCTGTGTGCCTGTGTTAATCTGGTTGTCTCTTGGAAGATGAACATGGAGTCCATTGTTTCTGAAAGGCCCAGTGGTAGCTAAGGTCTGCGGTTTGTTGCGGTTTCAGAAACAGGAGTATCTGTGTTTGAGCAGTAGCTCGGGGTCGGGCGGCTTTTGGGCCCAACTGAGCTGAGATCAGAGAGTAACAGATACCATAAGGAGAATGAGGCAGCGGATAGGTTAATAACAAATAGGAATACCGGGGAAAAGGGGGAGAGAGAAGGAGGAAGAAAAGTGAAAGTGTTTTAGAACATGCAACGAGGAAAGAGATTTAGGAAAGCTCTCAACCAATTTCTCTCTGCAACAAGGTGTCAATATACAGAAGCCCTGAAAGCAAGTGAGAAAGAAAATGTGTTGATCCATTTTCTAAGACTGATCTGAAGTGTTTTCTCTCTTGTGTTCATGATTTTAGGAACAGCTGAAAAAAAGGTTATTTTATTTTCATCTGTAAAAGCGTGGGAAAAAGAGGTTTTGTCACAGATGTTTTTATTTTTTTGTCAGGATCACCTTTCAAAGTGTTTGTTGTTGTAATACTAATTCTGTCCACAGGAGGCTGAAGCGCACAACCACCCCATGTTCATAATAAGACTAAAAGTGTTATTGTTTTCCCTAATGTGAGATTAATGATGAATACATTTCTAGCCAAAAGAATGACATGACAGTAATTGTTAAATAACTGGCTAACACAATATATGTAACTTATGTTTAGAGTGCATTGAGAAACTAAAACTCACCTGGAAGAAAACATGAATGCTTTCAGTCCTATTTAAAACACGGGGCAGTTCAGCCTCTTGTGGCCACAGTGAGTATGACAACAACACTGATCCTTACAAAAAAAAAATCACCTGCTAATACTTTTAAGTAACTTAGAAAAAGTATTATTGGCAAAACGTGTGCTTTATTCAAAATAAAAAGAAGACTTAGAAAATGGATTACCAGAATATTTTTGTCTCACTTGCCTCTCAGGGCCACCGCAGCCCAAGGCCACACTTGTTGGGAAAATCTGACATTTAAAGAGATTTTAAAAAACAGTTATATTATTTTTTTGTCTAATGAATAACTTTAACTGAGCTTTCATCCCACACAGTACAGACACAGACAGGAGAAGATTATAAGAGTGATTTTGGAGTAAAGGGAACATCTGAAACAGTGGGATTTAGTCACCTGTCTGCGGAGAGTTCGGCTGAGTGTGTGTGCGCGTCTGGGAGGGGGAAGTCGTGGTATGCTCTCCGAGTCGGAGTGGCTGTGGGGGCTGATGGGTCTGAAGAGGTCCGCGGGGATGCTCAGCTGCTGGGAACGCTCCTCCGGTTGGGAACGCACTGAGCTGCTGGAACCTGCACATAAACCAGCGCAGCACAGAATATGAAAAAACATCAGAACAGGTGCAGCTGGTGGGTTTAGTTCTCAGAGGAAATGACCTGTATCTTCATGGGTTGATGTCAACTTACATTATGTTACAGATAACAAATGTTACAAGGCCTCCCATGTCTGTCCTATCCTAATGAGTTGTCACAGATTCCGGATCAAAACAAGTAAATGACCTATCCAGATGCAACTGTTCTGCATTACAAAACAGTAAGTAGGTGCTGTGTTTTGTCGCAGGTGCTAGTTTCAATTTGTTGTGAGGCTTATTTAAAATGAAATAAATACTGTATCACATTACCTGATTGGCCCCTGTGGGTGCCCAGTATGTGCTGGGGCCCCTGTGTCTGTGCTAGAAGGTGTGCCGGAGGCGGGGCCGCGTTGCCAACGGGCTGCAGGGGGAGGAACATGTAGCTGTCGTTGGGCAGGGAGTGTGTGCGTCCCACCACAGGCTTCCTGACACTCAGCAGGTTGTCCCCCAGTGGCTCCCCAGGATCCAGCTGCTCCGGCTGGGGAAAGAGACAAGGGAGTCAGGGTCCCTCTGGAGCTGGATGAATCAGGGCTTCTTTTCAACTCAAAGAACTTTCACAATCTTTCTAACACATTTACAGTTGATATATTTTTAATTAAGACACCATGTGAGCAAAGAGGCAGTGGTCATCAGCATACACAGAAAACAGACAGGATCTTTGCATGTTGGAGTTGACTGGCACAGAGCTGCCACAGATCACAGAAAGGAGACCATGCTAGGTAGAAATTTCCAAACGCAATTTTTTAAGCGTAAGACACTCTAGGTCATGTGTCTGCATTAACCCCCCACAGCCCCGTCACTTTAAGCAAGCCTGCTCCGTGATTGTGTGGCAACTGGGGCCACTACAGAACCAGTTCACATTCATCACAGAGCTACTGGAGCTCCAGCGCACTTTACAACCCCAGTAGCAAACACAAGACAACTCAAGAGAGGAGTTACAAAAATACCACAACCCCAGAGGGCAGAAGACGAGGACAAACTCAAGAGGAAGACTGATAGGAAAGGACCACGAGACTCACATGTAAAGCACATAAGAAAAATAAAGAAGGAAGGAAATTAGTTTACAGTGAGAGAGAGGTGAAGGGAAATTAAGAGATAAGAGTAGAGACAAAGGAGAGAAAACCGCAAACTGGCAGGTGAGGAGGCGCACTACTCTACTGGACTGGACTGGAGAGTGACACACAGGCTGGAAAGGTGGAATGAGAAAGGGAAGAGAAAGAGGGCACATGGTTAGATTCACCAGGGTCTTTCAACGCCTCTTGTACTCCTTTACTTCTGCACTCTCTTACTTCTTTTTTTTTGTACATTTGTCCCAGCACAATCTGCCAAGGTTACAGTGGCTCCTCTCTGGGGAAAACATGTGAATACAGGGGAGTGATGTGATCATTAATGTGCCAAACTGGTTGTTAATTATACCCTGACACCCAGTTGACATTCAATTAATTTTTTTGTGGGAAGGTGTCCTTTCAATGAAAGTATATTCTACCCCAGAGCCAACTGGGGCGGGATATCATAGAGGAATGTATGGACTAATCCTGGTGAGGATGCATTCATAAGTATAAATGCAGGACGTGTCCTGGTAGGAGAAAATAATGGATGAGGTGGTGACAAAGAACTCTATGAGCAGTGGCGTTCCTTCCAGCGAGTCTGTCATTTTTTAGATCCAGACATTATGGAGTGATGGAGTGACTGCGCTAACATGACCACCTAACGCAGCCAGCTCCATTTGTTTTCCTCGGGGCATAAACTAAATAGTGTTGCAACAGTGTGTGCCCTTAAGAACTGATCTGTAATAGGGTTTTACCTCACACATGCCAGCCAATAAGACACGTATTCAAGGCGTACACATGGGTCTGTAATATCCTGGTAATTTCCTCTAAAGTTTCCTGGAAAAAATGATGCCATTTGTGACTAATTATTGAGAAGATAGAGATAAAGATCTGAGTTAATCCTAATTAAATATTCATCATTGGACACTTTATTCTCAATACATGTTGGATCGTATACTGTATGCTGTTACACTGACTATAAGACTCCCAATGTTTTTGAGAGCAATACAAATGAATTATTGAATTGGAAATGTATCAACTGAACTCTCCATTGTCCCAATAGGTAATAGCAAATGACACAGTGGTTTCCAGGAACAGTTTCCTTTGGATTTACAGTTACATAAAAGAAATTATGGGAAACTATTGGACCAGCAACAATGAGAGCACGAAGAGTTAATCATAACTGTAATGTTACGGCTCAGAAATACAAAAACAATGAGCTGGAAAACATAATAAAGCTGAGTGGAAGTGCAGGATAAGTGTGGAACTCTCTGTGGGTTCATTAGTATAGAGCAACACCTTTCACATACCAGTTATTTGATCCATTATTAATGAAAGAAAAGATCATTATAGCCCTCTTAAATGTTTTTAATTGTGCTGGGACTACTGGTGCTAATCAGCTGTTTAGCTAATTGAGCATCCACTTGGTTTCCCCCCCGTCAATGTAAACCTGTTACACCCAAGTGTGTGAGAGTAATTGGGAGTACAAAGTGGCTTTGGAAGTGCCCCGTGAAAGGAAACACTACAAAGATACTGCAGAGCGGAAGAGGAGGAAGAGGGATGGAGAAAGAGGGAGAGAGGAACTGTCAGTACATTGCATTCCAGACTGGTTAGAAAGAGAGGGTTAAAATCGTCAGGGGCCGAGTCGTCTGTCAGAGCTAGGGACCAGGATTTCTCAGAGGCCAGAGACAGAGCTTCCATCTCCGCTAGAGGGATCTAGGCAGGGAGAGACAACGGCTGGTGAGCAGAGAAAACAAACGCACACAAAGATAAGGACGATACACACAGATGAGACCTGTAGCTAACAGGAAAATACACCTTTGAAACAACATCTATGAAGATTGAAGTATGTAGCCGAGCGATACAACAAGGGAGGACGAAGCAAAATGTATCGGCTGGAAACTACATGGATGGACGATCTTTAGACTTTTTAAGCCATCATATCGAGTGTCTTGTTCTTGCATTCTCTTTATTGACCATCAGGGGGCGACTCCTCTGGTTGTATAGAAGTCTATGGGAAAATGGCTCTACTTCTCTCTTGATTTATCACCTTAGTAAACATTGTAAACATGAGTTTATGGTCTCAATCTCTAGTTTCAAGTCTTCTTCAATACAACATGATATTCATTTAATAAATGATGGTCCATTTAGAGTGAACTAGACCATAAAGAGGAGTAGGCTTTAGGGCGGGGCTACCTTGTCCATAGTCCTCTTACCAATGAGTGACATCACGGTGACTATGTTCACTTCTTATATACAGTCTATGCTATGAGGTCATATAACACAAACTGCCTCCTTATCTATGTTCCGGACTGACGCCGAGCATGCGGATTATGGGTGTGGTTCATACCTGGAACCCACACCGCTTCATGTGAAAGCGCTTTTATAGCTTTTGGACCCTCATCTTGGTTTGAGCTACAGGGACATTTTTAACTAGATTATTTACTAAGCATGCAACGTTTAAAAAGCACTGAATGTTCTTGTCCTAACACTGATTTAAAATTCTTTGATTGGTGCTTTTTACTGGTTTGTTTTAAGTCCGTCTTCTCTTTTATGGCAATTTGTTTTCCTGCTGGCTAAAAGAAATTAACGCTATTATTCAACTGTGGGGTTTTAAACAGTGTAATGACAGGGTCCAGGCACGAACACACGCACACACACATTAAATTGCAGCGTTTTTCTGGCTTCTGTATAGGGGAGCTGCTGTATTTTGGGCTTTGTAGCTGCTTAACGGGGGAAATGCTTTCTGACAGGCAAATGGGCCATCCGAGCAGAGAGTGTATCCGAAGGGGAGAGGTGGCCTGCATGGCACCTTCTAATGACATCTCGGACCCATTGAAAGCTTTAGAAGATGGGCTTATGTAATGCTAATGTAATTGGCCAAAACTTGCCTTCAAATGAGGAAAAGAGGCACCCGGATGCATAACTCAGTGACGCGGTGATCCATAGCTTATTGAGCCATTACTCTGCAGACTTGTGTGTAAAGGGTGTGATCACTTTGCGGAGACTGTTTTGCAAAGTAGGGATTCGCATGCACAAACACACAAACATGTACAAACAGACACGAAGCTGTGTCAAGGAGACAGAGCAAAATCTAAACCATGTCACTAAGATCATGATCAATGAGATCATAGCTAAGGCGGGATATGACGCGTCGCAGTGTGGTGGGCAACAGGGCTGGTTAGAAAGGGGGGAAGGAATGCCGGCACAAAAGCGGTAATGGCTGTAGGGCTGCACAATATGTGCAGAGCATCGCATGCTTTTCCGTGAATTTTATGAAATAATGTTCTTGGGTTATTGTGAACAAAAAGTCTGCATAAGCGTCTTTTACTGTGTAGGCCAGGAATTCTGCACTCGACAAACTTTATTCATCTTTAAGTGATTTAGTCTGGTACTGAGTCATACAATTTCATTTTCTATAAAACAAGTGGTAAACTCTTCACCTGGTCTTAATATGAAATATGTTGTTTCAAGAGTCAACCAAACTCATCTCAGTTCTTCTTTATCTTTATCTAATCTTCATTTAAAGGATCAGTTCACCCAAATGAAATCTCACTTAAACTCAGTGCAGCGGCTCCAAACTGTTTGTGACCCCTGATCGTATTAACCAACCTTGTGGTTAAAGGAGCTACAGCTCCTTTATTTATAGTTATTTTCTATGTGAGTTGGGATCATTTCAAACAAAGTTTGATTTGCCCGTTTTTTATGAGAAAATGAGAATATCTCTGAAAAATAAAGGTGATTTTGAAAAGCAGAATTTACATTTGATTTGATATGAAAATGTATTTTCAACAGGGTCCTGAGAGGCTAAAAGACAAAAAAAAACATACACCTAATACATACAATACAATGCAAATCATAATGTTAAATAGCTTAACCAGCACAAAGATAATAGGACTGGTTTTAACCCACTGAGGTCAATAAAACTGTTTGTGCTGCTCACAGCACTGGAAAATTACGTTTAAAACCACGGCATCTCTCTGTGGGTCTGTGGATTATCCTGAGTGGCCAGGGCATTGTTTCTGAAAGAACATGCGGTTATTTAATTAGTAACACAAAAACAACTAAAAAGCTAAAATTCCATTCACCTTTAATGCGTTTGGAATGATCTCAAAACCTGGGCTAAAAACCATTAAGTGAGAAAATGGGATGTATTGTTATTTAGATGAACTGACCCTTGAAACTCGTTCTAAGAAAGTCCCTAAGTGAGACTGTATTGAAAACAAGGCATGTTATGGTATTTACCCTTGTGTAAAAGGAAAAGAATGCTGTCTGTAATGTTTTGGGGTTTGTTCTTGACATTCAGCAGCAACTTCTGCTTTGTAATTTTCATTTTTTCATGATTGCTTGTGCAGCCTCCTCCAAAAAAATAAGACCCACTGGACGTATGAAATGGAGGAAGTGAATCATAACTCTGGTGATTATTGACCTTCTCGTCGCTGCTGTGCCTGCGGGGCTTGGGGGGCAGCGCGTAGTAGTGGCAGATGGAGCCAGACAGGTTGTCCATCAAGCTCAACTCTCCCTCCATTGAACCCTGGATGACCAGGGAGACCGAGTCAAACTGCGCTCTCCGCTGGACAAACTTAGATGATGCAGAGGGAAAAGACAGAGCGGAGAGAGGAACAGAGAAAGAAAACAAAGAGAGAGAGAAGGAGGGGACGGAAAGAAGTTGAAGAAAAGGAAAAAGTCAAGGCAGAGACACAGGATTAAAATGTGGAAAGAAAGAGCGGATGACAAAGAAAGAAAGGGAAGGAAAAGAATCGATCAGGTCGAAAACAAACAGACATACAAGCAGAAACAAGACATAAGCAACACATGAAGTACGAGAACGAGAGTATCTATCACACTGTGCCTTAGTTAGTATCCAGACCTGGAAGTGTCGTCCTAAATAACCTAAGGCTTTCATGCAGCAATTAAATATGCAGTATATATATATAACCTACTCCCAACCAACCATCTATCCACCACAGGCTCTTATGTGTTTTACCATTGAACTCCACAAGGGGGCACTACGACACCAAAGTAGAGCTGGTCTCTCACAGGGCTGGAGAGGAGATTGCGGCTTAACCACACATGTATTTTGGAGGAGCGGCTGAGGAAGGAGGATAACATCTTACAGGGGAAACATAACGACAGCGAGACCTCTACTTCCTATCCCCCCCCCCCCCCAAAAAAAAAGTTCCCCGCCGTCTGGAAATAGCTGTTTAAGTGAACAACAAGGCCCTGTGGTCCAGCTTTCCCATGGCACTGTGACCTATCACTGACTGGCATGTCCTCTACAGGGACCAGCAACACACACACACACACACACACACAGTCGGGCACAACAAACTGTAAGCCATGCTGATATGGGTCAGTATGGGTTACACCTACATTTGCATATCCAGTGCATTTTATACGTACAATTATCACTCTGATTTTGGATACATCACTCATAAATGCATCCACTTATATTTTAAAATGATGCCAGAATATGGAGTGAATATGTCCTATTATGGCCAATACTCCGCTACAGTTTGTTTACATACGGGCTACGGTTCAGACAGCGAAGAGACATTCCTCCCAAGAAATCTATTATTTCAGCTACCATCCAGCATGCTCAGTGTCCCTCAGCATGGGCCGGAGAGTTAACTAATAGTTTCAGAACTAATGACCGGAGACGTGGGGCTCATCTGACTGGCCTCACGGCCTGGCCCCCAGCAGGAAGTGACCTCAGAGCATCTGTCATGTTGTTCAGGATGCGAGGAGTGGACCTCTGAGACTGTGCAATCTGACCGAGACATTATCTAATGACGTTTAGTCTCACTTTTACTTGTGTGCAATTATGTGGATCTTATCAATGCTCACAATGGTGATGTAGCGTGTAGCATGTAGCGATAAAGGCATGCACACAGGGGTATTCCGGGAGATCATAACAAAACAACCAAAATACGCTCTAAGAATGGCTAACGCATACGCTTATAAGGAACACCAAAACAGATTCCTTACCTCCAGCGGGGGCTCCAGGCATGAAGGGGGGTCTGCTGTGATGTTTACAGAGTCTCTGGTTATATCAGCAGTGGGCGAGTCCATAGGACACTCTCTTTCCTGGTCCCCGTCCCCTCCTCCAGTGGACCTCCAAGGGGAACCCCCGGAGCTCGACCTGTCCATGCCCGGCGCCAGAGGGGTGAGCTGGGGCGACCTCGTTGCCATGTCTCCACTTTGCATCTGGCGCTCCAGCTCCAGCTCCGCCTCCAGCTCCGCCTCCTCCTTGGCTTCCTTGTTGCTCTCCTCCAGGTGCTTCATCAGGACGGCAATGACGACGTTGACCAGGACAAACTGAGCAGTCAAAACGAAGGAGACGAAGTAGAGGGGAGAGACCACGGTGTTGTAGCAGGTGCTGTTCTGGCCGCAGTTTCTTAATGTGTCCTGGAAGAAGCATGAGCACATGACATGAGCTGATCAGCTACAGCTTTACCAGCAGGCAGTACACAAACAGAACACTGCTATTGGATGATTGTGCAAAAAAAACCTGTATCACATTTAATAAGGACAGCGTGAATGCCCAATGGCAATGTTGTCTCTCTAGGGATGGCAATGCCGGTCAGTCCAGAAAATGCTGTTGGAAGGATTCCCGTGATATTCATGCTGCCCAAAGGAAAAAGCCTGCTTACTTTGGCGTCACTAGCCGGTGAACGTTTTCACTTATCCAGTAAAATATGTCAACATCTATTATATGGATTGTCACCAGCCTTTAGCGCAGACATTGGACTTTGGCAATCCCATGAGTCGAGCCACCTTTGTGATTGTTAGTGAAATGTCTCAAAAACAATTGGAAGAACACATTAATGTTCCCCATCAGGAGGAACTGTAATCATTTTGTTGAGAACCTGAATCTTTAATCTAGTGCCCCCGTCAGGTCAAATCTTTCATTTGAGCAAATACCTGCAAAACCTATGACATCCCCATCGACCTCAGCTGTACTTCATGCAAACTAAGATGATAAACATGGTATACATTATACCTTCACATCTAATTTAGCTAGTTAAACATCAGATTGTTCACATTGTTATTTATGTGCATGCTGACATTTAGCTATGGCAGCATTATAGAGCGTCTTGTCTGCAATATCCATACATGGATAACTTCAGCTATAGTGTGGTGAAAGTTAGGGAAAGATGCTGTTGATGGTGTCAGGTCTCTGGTGTCAAAGTCAGATGTTTTTCCATCCATCACAACGACCGCCACGCTCTTGCTAGTCTGCCTCACTACATAAGCAGTGGTAGTTTCACCTTCATTATGCCGTTCCAGTTGTCTCCAGTGGAAACTCTGAAGAGCAGCAGAAATGCCATCCCAAAGTTTTTGAATGTCGCATAGCGCCCCAGACCTTCACATGGATGCAGTTCATCACAGACTTGGGAGAGGAGGTGGAGGAGGAGGGAGGGGATGAAGAAGGAGAGGAATAGCCAGATAGTAAAGGAGAGAGATGGAGATAAAGAGAGATGTAACAACATCAGGGCTTTGCAATTAAATGTTAATAACCTTTATATGGTATTTTATTAGTCTGAAAGCTACAAGCTAGAATGTGAAAAAGAGAAATCGATACGGCATTTCAACAAAGGGTTTTGGAAAGCAATTAACATCAGATAGATTAAACCCACAGAGGGGGGGAACTAAATACTGAGTGGTGCGTCTGTGTGTGACTCGTTTTTGTACACGGTGCATGTGTCCCTTACTCAAGTCACCGAACAGCTCTACCCCCAGCGCTGCAAAAATAAAGAAGAGAAGCATGAAGAGAAGACCCAGGTTCCCCACCTGCAGAGAGAGAGACAACAGGAAGAGAGAGGGATTAGTCAGAGGAGAGAAATCCCTGGCAAAATAAACCAATAACGAGGGACAACAACGGGTCATGATGAAGCAGCCAAGACAAAATATAGGCAATTTGCAATTGAACCATTCGCTAACGGCGACTGTCCAATTATAGCTTAGAGCCGCAACTAGGCATGGCAGGCCTGTCAAGCCTTTGATTTCTCTGCACATTGAAGCATTGAAAGAGTTTGGACGATGATCTCTTTCTTTTCCCTCCTTTCCAAAACCAGGAGACGAATGTAAGGAACGGATTTGACAGTGTGTTTTATATATTGGCATGTGTGGCTAACTATCCGAGTCGTAGTAACTAAGCTTTAATTGAGCGTTCGTGCTACATTGAGTGGATAAAAAAAACAAGTGGCACATCCACTGTGTAGTATCTCATCATTGTGTGGGAGTTGGTGCTATAACGTGGACTGAAGTTAGCAGCCCTGTCCGGGGTCGTTCCTACGTTCCCAGGGTGTATCTTCTCAGTTCAATTGCAAAAAGAACAAAGGGAAATGGACGTTTCAAATGTAGCTTGAATGGCAAAAATCCATTCAGTCACTGTGGACATATGAATGTCTAAAAGTCAAGAAAAAATGTATTGCCGGCTAATTTGAGTTGCGATGCTTTCAAGGAGTATATCATGAGTAGGCTATAAAGTGTAGGGGGGTGATCTCAACATAACCGACCCAGGGATAAAAACATTGCTAAGACCATGAAACCCTTTGAAAAGTCTTCCTAATGCGCTACATTAAGAGTAGATTGAGCTGGGAGACACAACACCCATGGAACATTGATATGCTCTCCTTTGTCCCTACTCTGCTGGATTTAGGGAAGATTAGACTCCGTCAGTTGTAGCTAAACTCGTCGTTTCTCAAACATATTGGTTCGTCTTAGTTGTTTACACTGCAACATAAGAGTGATGCTGTTTTTCGTGGATTATCAACTTGTAAGAAGACTAACACAAAGGAGTAAAAAGTAGAAACATCCGATAAAAATATGAGGATCTCTAAAAGTGCAGCTGATCCCGGACAAGAGTGAAAAAGACAACAGGGAGTCACTGCTTTGACACTTGAGGTTTAGGTTTCGGTCGTGAAAAGCTTGAGGATTTGTGGCTGCTACTACTGTCAATGCTAATCAGCGTGTGGCAACCTGCTCCCACTCCCACCACCCCCTATTATTATGGGATGTATTAATCATGAACACTTCTGACAAGCTCCAGGAGGGTCCAGGAGGAATTAGCCTGGAACGACACTCACTCTCTCTCTCGCTCTCTCTCTGAATGACAAACAGAGGTAGTATTATAGAGCGCTGTGAACGTAGGACTGAGCGTTATTTTTCTCACTCAATCCAAAACGCTGCAGAAATTGTTCAACTTTACCACCTCCACCACCCACCGCCGTTCAAAACAAATACCTGAAGCTACATTCACTTCCCGATCTCAGCAGGGGGGTGGTTATGCAAATAAGGGTCTCTAGAGTCGGTGAAAAAAAAAGAGCTCAAGGGAAACGACGACGCCCCGAAACAGAAGACTATGCACCGAAAAACGAAAGGCTTCTGGGATGTAACTTTAGGGACAGCTTCGGTGGGACGTGTTATGAAAGCTCCATGTAGAAAAACAAGGATGAGGAAGGAAAAGAGAACTCGGTGGCTTCGGCGGATGTTATTTAACAGAGTTGACTGTGTACCTGAGGCAGGGCTTGCATAACGGTGTCCAGCAAAGCTCTCATCCCCACCGCCATCTTCAAGAGCTTCAAAACTGCGGACACACACACACACACACATATATATATATATACACACACAGAAAATGAAAAAATTGTCGAACCAATATTAAGAATGTTCAGTCTTACATAACAGAACAGGGACTTGTGCCATCACGCCTTCTTTGAAATTGAAAGGACTCAATATCTTCCTTCCTTACAGACTAATCCTGCTCCGTTAGTGGAGCCACACATGTACTTTTATTCCTTTTTAAGTCATTGGTATGGCAATGGGGTACCAGTGGAGGCACGCCAAGACTGACAGACAGTGCATAACAATGAATGGAGAAGTAGAGATGCTCGAAAAATTTGTTTTTTTTTTTGCCTGGGCCGACTTCCAGGAGTCTCCACTAGTTGCCTAGCAACCCCACAGTGATGACACAACTACAGTGGGTCACTGGCCTAGACCAAGAAACTAAGATTTTGGGTTTAACCTACAGATGTAAATTAAACAGCTATGAGTTTAGCTGGTAGGCAGAAACGTTTGGATAGAGACGGGCTAGCTGTTTCCCCCCCTGCTTCCCGTCTTTGTGCTAAGCTAAGCTAACTGGCTCTTGGCGTTACCTTTATAATTTCCATACAGACATGAGAGTGGTAATGATCGTCTCTAAAAGCGGACAAGCATATTACCCAAAATGTCGAAGTATTCCTTTAAGTATGTGCAATATAGAAAGAAAAAAAAAATCGAAGTCGCTAAAATCTGAATGTGAGAATTGAGAAAGACAAAGAGTTTAGCTTCAAACAACAGAAGATGTAACTTGCACATCAATGTCGACGAGGAAAGTTCAAATGTGATGACAGGGCAGCCAGTGTGTGAATGATACACAGTCTGAACATGAGATGCACATTGATGCCAGATGTAAAATGAGCCGACTTCTGTACCCAGTCAAATCACACATTGCACACTAAAGCATGTGTTTGTGCCCGGTCTTCTGTGTGACAGTAATCGATAACGACTTCCATGCTACTTCTTCTATTACGCGTCCAGTAATCAGACCAAACAGGTGAGCTTCCCTCCTGCCCGTCTCATCTCCTCTTTCTGCCGGGACTCTCCTCCTCTTGCCCCCGTTTCCTCCCCTCCGACCTTCCTCTTATCTTTAATTACCCGGAGAGTAATCAGCTCGAAGCACACGGGCAGTCCTGCTCTCCCCTTCCTCTTCTATTCCCAATTCTGAACCACCTCCACCTGCCCCGCCATTTAAACTCTACGCCTCCGTCTCTCTCACCCATCGACATACCTTTTCCTCCTTTCATGTATCTCCTCCTCATTCATACTTTTTTTCACTCCAACATCAATCCCTCCTCTTTCCATCTTCTTATAATCTATTTTCAGGTCAGAAGACATGCATCATCCGTGCCTCCTCCATTTGTTTCTCATCTTTTCCCTCTCTTCTCTCATTTACTCCCTCCATACCTAGTCTCAGTTTCTCGGAATTTAATTCAATTACTGCCATAAGAGTCCCACCCGTAGCTTTCTGTCCTCATCTCTCCCATTTCTCAGTCTTTGTCTCAATACTTTCAACTCTCAGCTCCTTCTCAGTGCTGTGTTTGTCAGCTTACTGTGTTTCTCTGTGCCATCTGGTCGACTCACACCCTGCCCGAACCCTGCTGAGACCTGCCGTGCAAAAATGATTAAGATGGGAGTCCCGGGGACGTGGCTGTTTAACGAGGCATCTTAAAATGACAGCACCGTGAAAAAGAGTGTGCACGTGTTTGTGAGAGAGTGTGTCAGCTAGACGTTGGGATGGATGGATGGACGGATGGATGAAAATTGAAGGGCAGTTGGGGAGGAGGCAGGGGGTTCATACCTCGTGCGATCCTCAGCACTCTCATGATGCGGATGATGGTGGGGTTGATGGGCAGCGCGTTGCCATCGATCTCCTCCAGAGTGATGCCCATGATGGACAGCAGCACGATGGCCAGATCCAGCTGGTTCCACCTACACACACACACACACACACACACTCGTCGGTCCCTAGCACTGACTTAGATCACTTCTTTTCACTGAAACCTATGATAAATGTGACTGGCTTCAAAAACTGATATATTTGTAAAATACAACACATCAGACTCTTGTCATGAACAGAAGAGTGAAGTTTTACTAATCAGTCCTGTAATCTGTGTTTTCACTCATTCAGAGCAACAAACAGAAGCTGTGTGTTGAGCTACGCACACTATTGGTGAATGTACGACTGCTTGAAACATGATACTAATCGTAGAGATGGACAACGGATATGTGCAGCAGAGGTGGTTTGATTAGACCTGATAGACATCTTGAAACCTTGTGTTACTAGAATTCAATGTAACTGAAAAGGAATCCAAGCCGCAGACGGCTGCAGGGCTTCGGGTAGGAGCGGAAAACACGCTGTTTACAACCTTTCAAGCCTAGAGGGCACATCAACTTTAAATTTAGAGACAATTTTCTGTATGCATGGGAGTGTGCAGAATATTTTAGTGTTATTAGGCAGATTAAAAAAAGCAGCAATGGTATCATTTCATTTTAGTGTATCATAAGAATAGATATGGCAGACTCAGATCAGGAGTCGGCGGGCTGCTTTCTTTCCCAGGTACTGTCAACTTGACTTCAAAGTGTTCAAAATCTAAATTCCCAGCCCCTGTGCAATTAATGTGCCCTGAACAAATGTCTGGAACAAAATTAAAGAATTAAAGTCAGTGAAGATAGTGGTGGGTGGTCGTACTAATCAGGGTTTATCAATGCCCATTGTTTCTTCTACATGAGCAGGTTTCAGAGTCCACTCCGTAGCTCATCCTTAACGTCCTTAATTAGATACTCAAAGTGTGAGAATCAACTTCAAGAACATCTACGTAATATCCAATGAGATTGTTAA
The DNA here is from genome assembly GCF_004355925.1 of Anarrhichthys ocellatus. NCBI lineage: Eukaryota > Metazoa > Chordata > Actinopteri > Perciformes > Anarhichadidae > Anarrhichthys > Anarrhichthys ocellatus. Next base: position 13,455,694 of record NW_022280034.1, read on the forward strand.
ATTAGTCCTTGGGGTCTTGGGTGAATGTTGTGTTTGTGTGTACCTGCGTGTGAGTTCATGTGAATAGTGGTAATATCAAACTGGACCACTGCCAAAACCAAAAAGGATTAATAGTCGATTCTGGCAAAGAGAGTGGACATCATGGAGCCCCTGGTGGTCAGCGCTGTTCCAAAAACATCACGCCTCCACTGAGGTGTGTGTGTGTGTGTTAGTGTGTGTATCTACATGCATGTGATGTGTGGTAGTAGACATTTGTGCTGGTGCGATTGTGTTTGTGTAGTTATTGTGTGGTTTTCAGGGGGAAGCCAGGGATTTCGAAGCTATGAAATGATCTGAGGTAGCGTGCTTTATGGGTGTTTAACGACGCCGTTTGTATTCATACAGGCGTCACTGAGAACCATCCACTGGAGCATGTTAGAAAAAGCTAATTTAGGCTCTCTGAACATTGCCTCAGATTTTCCACATGACTCAGAGGTTAGAGAGCGGTACCTTTAACCACCGCTCTATTACAATATCACGTCCACTAACGTGTCAAAACTCTAAACTAGGAGTTAAGTGGTTTTTTTCAGGATTTCTGTCGGTTCTTTGTCGGAGTTGTTTGACAAAGGTGATTACGTGACTTATAGGACCAGTGTGTATGGTTAAGTGGCATCTACTGGTGTGGTTCCCTCCCTTTCCAAGCGTGTTGGAGAACTATGTTGGCCTTCAGGTAACGTAAAATACCCGCAAGGCTCCAGCTAGAGCCAGTGTTTGGTTTGTCCATTCTGGTCTACTGTAGAAACATGGCGGCGCAACATGGCGGACTCTATGAAGAGGACCCGCTCCCGAAGGAGATATGAGGGACTTATTTTAACGGAACTAAAACGCAACAATTCTTAGTTTGAGTTCATTATACACTTGTAAAAACATGAATACTATATTCCACTTCTGCCAATAAATCCCCGGTAATCCTACACACTGTTCCTTTAAGGGGGATCATGGCAATTAAATACTGACTTGTCCTTGAAGAAGCGTCGGAAGCCGAAGGCCACCAACTTTAAGATGGACTCAAGGACAAAGATGACGGTGAAGACGTAGTTGCAGATCGTCAATGCCTTTTTCAACTCCTGAAGGATGGATAAATATTACAGATTAATAAAGTGCACAAGTATCCATGTTGAGAAGTCAGTAGAGCTAGCATTGCATTTATGCTTATTTATCTGGTATGTAAGCAGAGTGAGCTGTGGATTTCATTGCCTCTCATTGTAAGAAATGTGCTGAAAGTCAATGAAAGGATCTCACCAATTTGTACTTGCTATGGTGGATATCTGGATAGCTGTCTACCTATACATGATTCCTACATTCACAAGTCTGCAAGGTCCATGTTGTAAACTCTGTCCTCTTTTCTAGAGTTAGCTATTCTCTTAACAGATCACCCACATTGTCCGGCCCCTCCCTCATCATTAAAAAAAGGCCATTAGAATCAAAAGTGTCCATTTTAGCCTGTGGGAGAATTCAAAGTGCCCATCTGCATGTAGAAACTGACCTTTAGCAGCGAGACAGGGAGAGAACTGGTGGTCAACAGGGATTTCACTAAATCCTTACTGGTGGCAATTCATCGACTCACAGCTATAGTTCCAGTTTGTGATACATCTCTTTACTCTTAATAAGACTCTTAACTTTATCTGGAGACAATCCATTCAACCAAACAATATTTGATCAACTGTATAACCATTCACTACAAATAGTGAATTCCTTAACACCCCTGACTTAAATACCCACTATACCCAACAACTATGGAGATTTTTTCCTATATCGCTAATCAAGAGCAGGTTTCTTTTCAATTTGGTAAGAGTTTTGAGTGAAACAATTAAAAAAATCAGTGAGGCCAGCTCTCAAATTAGAATCGCACACTCTTGAATACAGATAGAAAAAAGCTTCTATTGTACCTTCAGACTATCTATTCTACCCAAAAACCGTCTATGGTAACCAAAGTCTTTGTATTCTACCCAAGAACGATATATTGTACCTTAAGAATATCCATTCTACCAAACAACCTTCTATTGTACCCAAAGTTCTTCTATTCTACCCAACAACCTTCTACTGTACCTTAAGACTTTCTGTTCGACCCAGCAACCTTCTACTGTACCTTAAGACTTTCTGTTCTACCCAGCAACCTTCTACTGTACCTTAAGACTTTCTATTCTACCCAATAAACTTCTGTACCATAAAAAACTTTTACTCTACCAAAAGTCCTATTCATCCCCAGGATTATACCACCATTCTCTACTTCTTATGTCTTTAACAACCTTACTACCTCTCACCCGACCCCATTTCCATCTACCAGGCCACACTGCCGCCCTATCTGCCCTATTACTGTCACTGTATTCTTCTCAAATCTTCTACTGCTAATACCTCTCACTCTTTTACGCTGCATCACTTTGTCTCTTTTACTCTTGTGGTATTTTGCTAAATACCATCTCTCCCCTCCACCTCCCTCAGCCATCTTTTGTTCTACCTCCACCTCAGGGTTTAGATCAGTTCTGCAGCAGGTGGCCAACAATATGTTGAAGCAATAGAAATATTTCTAATTTGAGGAACAAAAGACAAATCCCAGCTGGAACAGCTGCCTGGTGGCGATTAACATGTGCTATAAATCCTAAGTATCCACAGCAGACCTTGGTGTGGATTCTTAGAATACATATGATTTGTATTACCCTTTGGGTGTACCAGAATTAATCTCATATTTATTGTTTTGACCTCTCTTCACCATTGCCTTTCCTTGAAGGCTTTTCCAATTCTTAACTTATTTCCTTTTTATTGTCTGCTGACCTGCTCCCTTCCTTTCCCTTGTTTAAAGAACTAGTAACAGTGTTTTGACATGCTCTTTTTTATTATTGACATTTTATTATCATTGGCACAGCTTCTATTTCTGACACTATCTGAAGTACTGTGAAGCCATAAACCTGCTGTTCTAGGAAGATTGAAACTAATATTCCATATAAAGTTTTAAAAGCCAAAGCAGATACTGATATTTTTCAGACAGCCAATATTCTGTGCCAATATTCATGAGCTAAAAGCTAAACCATTTATCAGAATTTGGTATTTACACCTGAATTGTATTTGTGTAGTGGTAAAAATGGCTTTGAAACTGTTAAAACCAGACACAAAACTGTGTGTAACACAGGATAAAATAAATGCCCTTGTCAGTCGGGGTACTGACGCAGTACGCAAACAAACTGCATTGAATCATCACACCACACTTAGATGTCACTACGCCCGATACGTGATTGCAATGAGTGACCGATAAGACAAACTCAAGGACACATTTGAATTTATTACTGAAGTGCAGGTTTGAATATTTCAAGCAAGGGCCCCTCTTTACCCCACCGTCCTCCCCCCCAGATCTGACCTTAGGCTGCTGGTAGTGCTCCATTGACATGGTGATGACGTTGAGCCCTATGATGATGGTGATGAACAGGTCCAGGTACTGGCTGGTGCACATCTTGTGGATGAGCAGGCGAGTGGGGGAGTAATCTGAGTAGTAGGGCTTACTCTGAGCTTCTGTTGGAAGGGGGAAGTAAGTGGGGGGAGGAGGGGGAGGGGGGGGGGGGGGGAGGGGGGGGGGGGAGGTAGCGTTCATAAAGTGAGATAGGAGGTAACACACTGGGACACTGTACAGTAGACCTTGTGTGTGTGTTGAGGACTGGAGCATCCAAAGCTGCTTTGAAAAACAAAAATGCGGTTAGTGAAACACAACGACACTCTCCTCGCACTCAAGTCGCTCAAGGTGGTTGACTCACATTAAGAATAAGAGATATGTAAAGAGAGAGGTGAAAATATTAAGAAGGGGAAGGCAAATCAGATAACGGACAGAGAGAAAGAGAGACTCCAGCCAGGCCCTCCTGTGGTCTGCTGTCATGACTAATCAAATCATATTTCCTCTCCTCTGGTCAACAATTGTTTAAATTTACTCTCCCCTGAGTGAGTGTGATGGGAGATAAACAGCGCTGCTCAACATGTGTGTGTGTGTGCATGAAAGACTCTGTGGAGGAGGCTGCTGTCTAGACTTTCCTGTCTAGAGATTTGGCCATTTCTCCCTCTGTCTCTCTGAACGTCATGTGTCACCCCCTCCATGCTTACTTTTTTCACTTCTGTCCTCTCAAGGAAAAGAACAAAACACGGGAGAAAAGTTTTCCACACTCCATCCATCACTTTGTTCCCCACCTCTTTCCTCCATCCAGAGAGGATGGATGGACGGGCTGGGAGATGAGGATGAGGAAGAGAGAGGAAGCTTGCACTATCTATCATCTTATCAGTGAAGGAGAGGCTCTAGGTCACACGAGGGTAGAGACGCGCACATTCGACACACACCCTGGGTGCTGTGAGCTCTCCCTCTCTGCCCAATTATCCCAGGTGTGCTGCTCCGGCCGCTGCTGTGCTCGGCTGGAATGGTTCCAACGTGTGTGTGTGTGTGTGTGTGTGTGTGCAATACATGGTGTGTTTCCCTATCGTATCTGTGAAACTCTCCCCAGAGATCGGGGAATAAGGCAGGAGAGCTGAGTAAGCAAAACTCCGTTAACAGAATACCAATCCATTCCTGATGTTGAATGTATATCTGCGTCTTTTGGGATTGGAATTCCTCTCTTGAGATAAGCCCTATCAGGGGCACAGTCACCATCATTGGAGAGCACAGAACTCTACAGTATCCAGGAGTGTGTTGAATTTCAGTAAGTGTCGAGTAGTGTTTCACCAGTCAATCACCAACATGAGCTGCCCTGCAGACGCCTGGTCAATATTGATTTCAACGGATGCACTCTCTCTGCTAATCAGTCACCAGGACGCCCCCTCGACTTGACCTGAAATTGCCGTCCTGCCTTTTCATTCGTAATTTATCCATAAAAGAATTATGATGTGTTCAAATACCGCTGGGGAAAGTCTGTCATCTCTGACTTGTTTTTTAATAAAAGTTAGTATTCAAATAATAGGTGGCATGAGCAAATACAGGCCATTCCCACATAAAGGCTATAGGTAAAAAAAACCTTATGGGGGGGGGGGGGCGCACAAGGTAAATTCAGTGTGATGTACTTTTCCACAGTTAAATTCGAGTTTCTGTCAAGCAGGGGACTTATGTACTTTATGCTATAGTTGGTCTCTCCTGGTGGAGATCAGAAAACAGTTAGGCGCCTTATTAGAATTTCCTATCAAATTCTTTAAACAGGTGAATATTAAGAATAGGGAGCTGACTGAATTGAGCATTGCAAGTTGAAGAGCTGTTGAGGTCTGGCATAGAGGCCTGCACTGCTGCTGAGCTTCAAGTTAATTATTCTACATTCAGGATCGTCTTTGCTGAAAGATCATTTTGCGCCTGCTGGTAATTATTGATATTGACGACGAAGGGAGATGAACCTGAACACGGGTGGTTGGCTGAACCACAGGGCTGCCGGTGCTGCAGTTTGGCTGCTCTTGAGCTCCTGCAGAGATGTGCGTGCCAGAAAGTGGAAAATAACGTGGCCTCTGGTGTGCTTCTTGGTCTGGCATTTCAATAAAGGGCCTCTGGTCCTGGAATTGTCTCTGCAGCAACACTTCCTCGGCTTGTCCGCTGTTTTTTTAATGAGGCTAGACTATGATAAAGCCGATTTAAAGCACTTTGGGTCAAGTCTGGCATGAATCGGGGCAGTTGCGTCCCTTGTGGAATGCAACAACTTGGTTCATTCACTCGGAGTTCCTATTCTACGAGATGCTCCATCATCTTCGGATGAGCAAACATTATTTTTACTCTGTTCTACTTACCGTCTGCAGGTGCACGGCCAGCCACGCTCAGACACAACAGCACTCCCTTTGTTTCCCCTCCTCCTCCGTATCCCCCCATTCATCTAAATATGTTGTTTTTTTAAACTTTGTTCTCGAGCACGGTAGATCTGCACGGCCATCTACTTTCCCATACAGTGGAAACAGGGCCAAGAAAAAAACAGAGTTGAATATAGTATCGGATGTCTGAAATAAGTATGGTAGATTGGTTCGCCCCCTTAATATTATGGATGGGGCAAAGAGGGCAGGACCGAACAAGACATAAGGGGGTTAAGGGAGAGGAAATGGAAGGAACGAGAGAGACAGAAACCTTTTGGCTAAAGCTCAACTCAAGTCTCTAGAGGAGAGGGAAGGGAATGAAGTGAAAGGTGAAAGTTTGAGGAAGCCAAATTACACCGCTGCCCCAATTCTCCTGTTCTCACTTCCACTGCTCTTTTTAACCTCCTCAGAGGAAAGCGCATGAGCTGCTCTTAATGAGGAATGGAGTTGACACCGCTGCTAATTTGAATCGCGCTCGCCTGGCATCGCAGTCGTTTTGTTTTTTTCTGAGCAAGGTAGCAACAGATGGGAAAGATATTGAGCGGAATGAAGAAATGATTTAGCTTCCACTTTTTGCTGCCTTCCCCCCCCCCCCCCCCCCCCCCCGTCTTCGATCCTCTCCTCTCCTTCGCTGATGCGGCAAGCCTCCTCTCAGCTCTGAGATCATGTTGACAGGGAAGGAGGATGGGTGCCAAAGCACAGAGGGGGGGGGGTCACAAACTGCAAACCTCTCTGTACAGGTTTACAGGAAGCCTGCTCTCTGCATCTCCATCCTCATATTTCACACCAATTCTGTGCACATTTAACAGACCGTCCAGGACAATCATCTCATGGGGACTTCCATCTCGTTACGTTAAATACCTGCACAATTTCTAGAATCTATAATGGATGTATTTTTTTTGTTTGTGACATTCTTAGATGACCCACAAAAACAAGCTCGGCTGTCCATTTTTGTAGTTTTATGGCCAATGTCCACTTGATCCTGCTGTGACGCATTGTGGCTGCCGGGTATTAGTGTCTCACTCTTTGTCTTTCTTCGTCAAAGAACTTCACCTATATATATATATATATATACATATATGCCTATATTTATTGGCAATCAATATCTACGGATGCATTTCATTTGTCACTTAGACAAATTATTTTGTCTTAAAAGCAAGGCCTATACAGAGAAACAAAAGGAGAGCTACACCTCCTTCTCTTCCTCTTTTGATTTTGGCGAACAACAAAACCAAACGTCGAAGCCAACATCTGGACAGGAGTGGGACAGAGTGGTCTGGTTAATCCTCCGCTCTGTCACCTCTTTTTCTGCATGATCACCTGTGTGGTGTTTTAATTACAGCTGAATTCACAGTATAGTTGGTCTCATTTGTATAGTTTTCTGTTTCTGAGCAACCACTGAAAAACTCTCCAGAGTCAGTAGGATGTCTGCTTGCACTCGGGTTGTTTTTATATTTTTTTTGTCTGGTGGAGGTGATTTGCTTGGCGGGGTTGAGGATGTTGCTCCACTTTCTGCGGTCCCCTGAGTTTGGGTTGCCAGTCGCTCTTTTAGCAGCTAACTTTGTGACTTTGTGTCTGTAACCCGCTCATGTTTGCAGAAGTGCTCCCCCTGTGACCCTGTCACTTAGCAACACATTCGTGTAACATTTTCTTCTCAGACGCGGAGTGACACCGAAAGTGCAAAGGAATTAGACGAACATGTGGTTACTACATCGTGCCTATGAACCAGTCAGATTGCTTGATCTGAGCTAACAGTTTTACAAACTATATTAGAAATGTGTCCGATTAAGAGCGGACGCTCTGTTTCTGAAATGTTTCCTGTGGACACTGAAACAGCGACGGAGCCACGACTGAGCCGTAGCGCAACTGGAATGCAAAGCAGCTGGATCATGTGGACATGTTAGGTTTCCTGAATGACTTTACAGACAGTAAGGAGATCGAAGAACCCCCCCCATTGAAAGTCTGCCTGAGGTCCGACGGACAACAAGAAGGAAAAACTTTGTCAGAGAAAACAAGAGACGTAAATAATTCCCGGTCCAAAAACAACCCCAAGAGCCTTATTCCTCCTTTTGCCTTTCCAGTGTACTCACCTTCCCCTTCCTGGATGCCTACTCTCAGCTCACCTTTGGGGGGGTGATGATTAAGGGCTGGAGATTCGGCCCGGGAGTTGCTTTTGGACGCGGCCACACTCAAAAACATAATCCATACATTTCCGAGGCGGTCTTTGTTGGGAAATACAGACACAGTAAGGGTCCTCGGTTGTGGTTGCCGATGAGTAGGGAAAGGCACAGTACAGCACTGCGGCTATACTGTGACTGTGTGGGTGAGCCCATGTTGGGTTGGATTGGATATGTGGAGAAATGGGTCTGGAACGGAGTGGACCTACAGCTGTCCAGAATGTGGTGATCACGTGGTGGTGTCTGCAGTGGGTTGTGAAGTGGAAAGGATGCTGTGCCAGCTACTCCGATGGAAAGGAGGCCTCACCATGAATCTCAGAAAAACACGAGATACTGCTATAGCTTGGATGGTGCAATGGTTTCTGCTTAGCTGGATCTCCTCTGAATGTCTCTGAAGGCTTTATGGGCTTGGTAGTTCCATCAGAGATTTACGGATATTGGAATATTTTAGTAAGAAGCGCAGATAGGTATGGCTGACGGGAAATGGATGAGATGTAGGGACTTAAAGTTTGGAACCCACATGATAAAAAGAGTGGCTGTGAAAGAAAGGGCAGGGTACGGACCGTAAAAGCAGCAACAGTGCACTTCAAGGTAAATGATCTGAATGGAAATGAGTAAAACATCCGTGAGAAACGTATCTGTTTTCACATTTCTGAGGCAGCAGTTTGGTTGGATGCTGCGGCTGCTTTTACGCTCCCTATCCTTCATGGTGAATGGCTCAGTAGTAAACCTCGAGACTCAGTGTCTGCCAGGAGAAATGTGCCAATGTCAAGGACCGGACATCCAATTTAGAAATCCAGCAAACACTGAGTCTAAAGAAAAAGGAAAAGAAGAAAAGAGAGAAACATTTGTCAACACAAACAGTTGCTGTAAAACAATCCAAAAAAAAAAATATTCAACTGGAATTCCCCGAGTGCTCTGCTGCCTTGCTTAAATATCCAGCAGAGAGGAAGAGACACGGAAACAGAGAGAACACAGAAAAACAATCGAACAGAGAAATGAATTAAACTGGAGGACAACAGAGAGGAGCCGCAGAGCAGATTTAGTCCAGAAGAAAACAGGCAAATAAATAAGGAAACATGACATCATTCAAAATGACAGGGCATGATAACACACGATCACACACACACACACACACACACACACATCTGCACTCTTTCACACACACACACACACACACACACACACACACACACACACACACAC
>NW_022280034.1:13464915-13509927 GCF_004355925.1 Anarrhichthys ocellatus
ACACACACACACACACACACACACACACACACACACACACACACACAAACACACATGGTGCTGGTTCACATAGTAGACTGACACACCTCTTTCTGAGTCATACTTGAGCAGGATGGACCAATTGAAATGGGGGACTGAATGGTGAAGGCAAGCGATTGGACGGCGTGAGTGGAGGGCGGAGCAACAGGGATAACAGTGATGACAAGGTACAGACCGATGGGAAGCTTTATAACAGTATAATGGCAAAGTGTTTTACCCTTTCCTCCTTTTGCGGAATCCAAGTTTATATCCAGAGCAACAATATCAACACAGGCCCTGTCAACTAACCAACCTGTCAACTGGAAAGAAGAGGTCCTCGTAATATAAATGATATTAATATCTTAGCCTTCCTTGGTTTAAGGCTTTTTAACTTTCAAGTGTCCAGATATGGATTTGGACCTGTTCTACCCCTTCAAGCACGGTAAATACAGAACACCAGACACTGGACATCATCTAGACTGTGAGTTTAAGAACATCAACGCAGAACCGGATGTCCATCAAAAACAGATTCATCTTTTTACGTCTCATGTGTTGAAATTTGCTTGGAAAGGTAAAGAAACAGAAATAAGATAGTGGGAAAGAGGAAAGGTAAACTCTAGAGAGAGACCCTGTGAGCTGAAATCTGCTGAACTGGATTAATAATTCTCACTCACGGCACACCACAAAAATGTATCTGTCTTTTCTATCCGACTTTTGACATCCGATCATGCCGGGACGCATAAAGTGTAAGGTCTGTATGCTCCGAGATGTGTGTGTGTGTAAAAAGACGAGTGTAACCACAGCCTCAGTCCTAGTCCTGTGTCAAATGTCCTCTTAAATCTTCATCACATGTAGTCAACCTCATCCTGACAAGTTTGAATCGACTAAGAGTCTGAGCATTCAACTTTGTCAAACAAAAGTGTAACAATTTTAGTAGCACCGGAAACTGAACGGCTCTACTGACAAATAATTTTGTCTCCTCTTTTTTTAGAAAATAATGACAATAAAGAGACACTTTAAACTGCATTTTAACGTTGTCTTTTTTCGTCAACAATATTGCATGTTGATATAATATTAGTGGTTTTTATGTGGTAGGTGCCTTCTCGTCATCGTCTCGACTGATTGCCATTAAAACTTTTTCCACATTTATGACATTTATGGTTCCCAAAGAATGACGCTTAGCGACTTGGGTGATCCTGTGACTTTTCCTCTACAGCGCCACCATTAGGTAGATATTACTGGATTCGAGCGAAACATCTCAACAGCTGTTGGCCTGATCGCCATCGGAATTTCGGTCCAGACATCGCCGTTCCCCTCGGGGTGACGCGCAACACTTTAACTTCTAATCTGCTGCCACCACTTTACGACCAAACTACCGACATTCCCGTCGGCTTCAGTTGCACTTGGCGTTTAGTGTTAATAAGCCAATGTCAGCATGCTAACACACTGAACCTCATGGCTGCTAAACATCTGCATGTTAGCATTTCAACATGCCGTCTTTAGCATCTCGCTCCGAGCACCGCTGTCCCTGAAGAACTGCTACATCAGCATTTTCACAGAACAGAGAACCCCCCCCCCCCATGCTTAGTAGACATGAAGGGAAATTCAAAGTCCATCTCGTGGCTCTTTCAGCACTACACTGAGAGCAGCAGGGCAGCGCTACAGTAGGACACTGTCTGCCACTCTGCTCTGTGCCGTTTTCTATTTGACATTTCTGCAGATGAAATATTCATTGAGAAAGTTCCCTAATGAAACATTCATAGCGAGCGTTGTTTGGGGCAGTTCTTCCTCCCGCAAAATACTAACAGCTTTTCAATCAAACTATATACTGTACGTTCATTCACAGCAATTATTCATGTTATAACATTCCTTTTTTGGTGGAAATTAATGAGCTTTATTAGTCATTGTGTTACTTTCGATTTTCCTTTGCAGGCATATCAACATCATCCATTAGTTTCTGTTTCTGTCACAGTACATATCCATCATCAGTCCTTCGTGCGTCCATGTTTATGATTAAATTAATATATTTCAATGTCTCCAGGAGGTAAATTTGCTTCATTAGCTTGCTCTCTGATATGAAACGTAGACACGCAGTGGAACACCCCCAAGCAGTTCCAGTAACATGGCTTCCAGTCGCCGCTGACTCCCAAAAGTTATGAAAGATTCATCACATTTGACTCTTCGCTTAACACTGCCACCTACACCATGTGGCATTCAACTTTTACACCGCTAGATCTGCCTCTTTGAGACTTTTTGCCAAGGTACGTCACTCTTTCTGTGTCCCCCCCCCCCCGAGGTCTTTTCCCCCCTCCTCCCCCCCCCCCCTCTGTTATTCGCCCCGCTCCCTAAAGGACTGGTGTTATTAATCACATCTCTACAACAGAGGAATAGAAGAAAGAAAGGGGAGCAATGTGAAACTTCAGTAAGATTCATCTCTGTTAGCTCTGACCCAGATACAGCTAAGGATTGGCACCGGCTGGCTTATGTTTGTGTGTGTGTGTGTGTGTTTGTGTGTGTGTGTATTTGTGTGAGGCAGTAGATGAAGAACAGCTATTCATGGAATGTCAAGCTGCTTTGCATTTACCCACACTTATGTTTTTGGATGTCTGTGTGTGTTTGTGTGTGTGTGTGTGTGTGTGTGTTGCTGATGTGTGAGGAGATGATCCTATTATCCTCATGTTGATGTCGACTGCTGTCCGTGTAGCGACAACAGAGATTAACAGCACAACATATGAAAGGACTTTGTTTACCGACCTCAAGGTGATGAGGATTTATGAATCTACGAATGGAGAATACAACAGTCACATTGTCCGCATCAGCATGCTGACTTCACTATCGGCACGGTTGTGAGCTCACTTTCTGCAAACGACAACACCATTCTGGAAGTTTAAAGCCCTATTCTACTTTCTTACTGACTGTAAAACTGACTGACCTGAGATGTAGAGGCTTACATTATGCGGCGGCTTAGCGTAAGATTTACGTATATTTTGGTGGCCTTAAAAAAAAAAAGGTTCAAAAGGTTGGAAAACTTTGCAAACCTCAAAGTAATTCTGACCAGCATTTGGGATTATTAAAGTTTCAAGAATATACTTCTTTCTATGATGAACTCTGTAATCCTAAACGTAAGACTGGAGTATTCTAATTAGGTTCAATATGAGCGGATGTTGTGCAGGTATGTTAAGTCAATTCATCACTTCTTTTATTACTTCGTCAATATTCATATTTTTGATTTGCATTAAGACATAAACTGCACTAGCAAAGATAATGTGCTACTGTTTCAGAGAATATTATGCTCCATAATAGGCTTGTTCAATTTAAAAACAGCTCAGATCAGCATATTTTACTGTGCTGCGTCTTTGCTCTAAAATGGCCCCTCAAGATGAAGTTAGACACCTCACGGAAAAGTACTATACCCCTGAAGATCACGATCAAAATACAACAGCCAATCATGAGCTTTTATTCCTGATTCTTTCCTCATAAAACATTTGCAAAGCCATTTCAAAGTGCTCATTGTTCACATCAGTGATCGCTAGCCTGCGGTCTTCGTCCTTGCCTTAGCTGGTGCGACGCTAAGTTTCTTGGTATGTTACTGCCATCAATCAATAGTTGATCAGCAGAGGAGCATGAAACAAGTGGCAGGATTGCGCATGGCGTCACCCGAGCGCTTGAGCGAGTGCACAATGCAAAACAGACTCACCGTGCTTTGAGCAAATTAAAAACCGTGGCTCCGACCATGGCTCTGAAATATGAGTAGCCTAACTGTGCTGTGTGGGAATCTATGGCGCTGTCCGTGGTGCTGAAGTAGCAGACGGATTTGTAAATGCGACTTTTTTCCCTCGGAGTCCCGCCAATTTTTTTTTCAGTTTCGTCTTGGATCTATAATATCATCTAAACTAGATATACCAACCAAAATAGTCGTTCATGGGGATGTTTTGTTAGTCACAGGTGAACAAAACCAATCGGGTTTGAAGCGGTTTGATTGGTATGTTAATATATTGGTTCCTATTTTGTTAGTATTTCCATGTATGAGGGTGTGCTCGCACGCGAGCAATGCGATGCAGAGTCCCACAGATGGTTTCATGAAAGGTAAGCAATGAAAGAAAAAGACAAACACGGATGCAAAACAATGCAGGTTTTCAAATTCTTCCAAAAGTTGGCTCTGCAAATGTTTTATGAGGAAAGAAAAGCATTCAGTGTCATTCGGTCTCACGGATACACACAATTTGTTTCGGTGAGAAATAGTGAATGCAAATCTAACTTTGTTTGTTTGTATACATATAAAGAAAAACTCCACAGGGAGTTTAGGGCTTTGCTTCCAATGAGGTTTGCTGGCTGCGTGCAGTTAGCTTGGTAACATCATCACAGCATAAAAAGAACAGCAGGGAAGAGCTGTTGTTGGACTGTCGAGTGGGAGGCTGATTTACAGCAGGCTGTAGGAATAACTGCAGGTTCACTATGTAGTGTACTTGAAAATGGATTAGCACAAGAGATGTGGCCTCACTATTTTGCCTCGCACCACTGGCAGTCAGCACTTCAAATATGGGAGACTCACAACCACCAACAAAGGGGGGGGGGGGGGGCAGAGGTTATGACATCCGTGGCCAGAACGATCCACTTCAAGGTTAACGGTCTCGAAAATCATGGCAGAACAGAACCTAAGGTATACGGTGTGACAGCCATGAACAGTAAATATGAAGATGACTGCGCCGTTGGCAGTGCTTGAGGTGTTTCTGTTGTTCTGTCCGCGCACATGTACTCCTCGATAAGATGACTGTCTGGGGCGAGATGTGATGAGAGAGTGTTGTGTTGGAGTGAGTTCTCTATCTTATTCATGTGGGGGCTGACCCAGCCAGAGCCGCTCAGGCTGCAGAGTCGATCTGTTCAGCCTGTTTGGGAAGTCGAGGGCCATCTGTTAACATGGCAGAGCCGCTGTTCTCTGACTGGCTTATTGGAGGAGTACCAGCATGGTGCGCAGACACACACACACACTTATATGCAAATGGAAAATTTAATTTATACAGATCTTGTGTGGTTTATATGATGTTGACACCCTCCCAATAAAGCCTAATAGCTGGTACTATAAACTCAAAATTATTGTCCTACTTCACTTTTTTACTATTCCAGTTCTTCCTGCACTGCCACGTTTTGAGTAAAATCAGTACAAGGTGGCATCTTGTACGAGGTTAGTTGTTGTTTTCAACCCTGTCTCCTAGAAATAACTTTTGTCGGACATCATATTTAGGGGTTAAGACACGTCCCTTGGGACTGGATGCTATCTATGTCTAACAAACATAACAACTAACATACAGGCAATATAATGAAGTGCTAGTTGTTGGGTGCCTCGACTGTGTGGGCGCGCCTGCTGATTAGTAAATACGCTCAGCAGCTGAACAAACGAGGAGACGCTTCTTCGGGAAATCACATTGTTGTCCGGATGGAACAATGATGAAAGAAAGAAATGATGAACAGAAAAAATTTAAAAAAAGTTTAGTTTGTCCTACAGTTCAGTCCCACATCGAAGCATTTTAATTATCACCGATCCAATCCGACCAAATCCACCCATAATGATGTACAATGTGAAAGCAGCACGCAGCCATTAAACATAAAGACACGTCCTGCCACACGAGGAGATAAACGATATGATGATGAAGTCATAAAGTCACACGGAGCCTTGCACACGCACTTGAAAAACGCTGAACTGACGGGAAATTGGAGGTTGATTTACTGTCATTTCTTATCGGCTATCATTAACTTTATCTTTAAAAGTGCGCTCCGACAGACAACTGATAAATACCTCTCTATAATTTCTATGCAAAATGTTGAGACTGAATGTATCTACTAAAAAAATGCTCAGTTATAAAATACTTGATTTGTTTTCCTACCTCTTGCAATAGAATACCTGCTCCCAGCAAATAAACAATGATTCAACTTTTATACTTTCATCGTTAACAACTCAAGGCAGATTGTTATTATTTTAAGATTGTGGTCTGGCTTGATATGAAAAAGACAAGATACAATATTTAGTTTAGCCAAAAACAAGATGTTCCCCTGAACTATTTCAAAGTGATGTTTGTTGCCTGAATCCGAGCCACACACAGAACTCAGGATGTGAACACCAGTCTCTGGTGACAAAGTCTTGTGTTTTGCACACCCACCACCGGCCGCACTGACCGCCCACATGCAACGTCTGGGCAGTACGAGAGTGTGGTGCAGCAAATCATTCCAACCGAATATAATCGTGGCAGCAACTACAGGCTTCCCACAAAATGTAACTGGCGAAACAAATCAGTAGTATGGAAACACAATTTCTGGCAAAAAGGGTTATTAGCTTAGTAGCACACAGCTCCCCAAAGACTTTGAGAAAGGGCACGAGGTAAGTTCTAGCTTGTCTAATGCAACGCCGTTTCTTCTTCTTCTCTATTTTACATATCAGTAACCTTTTCAGTTTTTGACTATTTTTCTGACAAAATAAGCAAATGGAAGATGACACTTATTTTCTGACTTTTTGTCACAATCAGGCTTTGCCTTATGTGTTGTGTGTTTTTCTGTAGCTCCTCACTCTTCAACTCAGTCACTCCCTCAGCACCAGTCCAACTCCCTTCACCTGTCCCTTATCTGTAATCAAGCACTCCCTCATCAGCACAACTCTTCTCACCTGTTCTAGTCACTTCTTAAACCCCTGTCTCTCACTCACTCACTGCCAGGTCATTGTTTTTTCCCTACCTACCCGTCCGTGTTGCTCGTCCTGTTCCCAGTTTCCCAGTCTGCCTGTTCCGTCTTGTCTTTGGATTCCCTGCTTGTTTTTTGGTTTGTTGATTAAACCTTTTTTCACTTCACCTGATTGTCTGCTCATTGACAGTCCTCATTATGTCCCGTGACACTTTTTGGAATTAAACAGTTTATCAAATAATCAAAAGAAATACCCATAGATAAAAAAAAAAAGTACATTTGTTGCAGCAGTAAAAGGCATGTCACATCATGGGTGTACATGCTGGTATCTTGTCTCACATATCTACTGTATACGTTTCAAACACTGGCTGTAATAATCTTGGTTGCGTGGGGTCATATCGTGTTTTTTTACACTTCTGAGAAACTGCCACTACCTAGACTGCTACTGCTGCACACAGCCGCCAAAAAGCCTAGAAACACTGAGAGCATCATTACCCTGATACAAGCTGCCGTCGGTCAAAACATCCAGCATGCCGTCTCTCTGATTGCTCACTGACGGGAGGATATAATACCAAACTATATTTTACACTTTGCAGCATACATCGTGTGCAGTGTGCTGTAGCTTCTCCTGATGTGTCTGTCACAAGCGTTCTCACTGCAAAATGCATGACTCACCACAACAAGTCAACTCAAAAAGGGAGACACTTCCCATTAACGCTGAGGGAAACTACGCCGTCCTGGACGTGTGTTTGTGTGTGTGTGTCTGTCTGTCAGCCGGTCACTCAACGATTGGATGGATTGCCATGAACATTTGGTGCAGACATTCATGGTCTCCAGAGGATAAAACCGTATGACTTTGGTGCATATTTGACTTTTTTCGGTTTTCAACTATCTGATGGATTATCACGAAATGTGTTAACACATCAGCATCACGAGGCTGAGGTTTGGAGTTTTCGGTGAAATGTGAAACTTCTGAATGGATTGCCATTCAATTTGGTTCAGACATTCATCCCCAGCATCTTAGTATTGCCATTGTGAGCATTTTAGCAATCAGCCCATTTACTTGTAGGAAAAAACGATGCGATTATTCAAGTCAGTCAAGTCTCTGAGACTTGCGTCTGACTCGAGTCCAAGTCCCCACAGCTCTGGTGTGATTACATGTGTTTCTAACCCATGCATGTCGATAGGTACATAGTCACAATTTGAATCTTTGTGTCGATTCGTGCCACGCCTCCACCTCTCCCATCCACCCTTATGTATCCTTCCTCCTTCCTCCATCCTCATCTCAGCCAAAATCCTAATGTGCCTCCTCCATCATCTCCTCCCCTCTCTTTGTTACTGTCCTCCGCTAAAGATTAGAGTCTGCACATATAGACTCAAACGCACTGCGCACGACTCACGTGCACGCTCACACACACACTCACTAGGGCTATCACAAGAAGGAATACAACAGTACCAAGCCGATGCCAAAATTCTGAAAAAGCTACTTGAGTAAATACAGTTGTTTGAAGGAGATGTTTTCACAACAATACAAATTAGATATCAGACAGACTCCCTAACACTTGCACAATGTTTTGTTTTGACCGTGCTATCAAAATTGGTATTGAGAATCCTGTAATTTTGGTGATATTGGTAGCAAGTACTACATTTCTAAAAACATTACATCCCTTTACACAAACACCTTATTCTCCGAGTGTTGACCGGCTTAACACAAATACACCAGTAACACACCGTGTGTGTTCTCTGTGTAAGTTTTGTGTTCTTGGCACTTCTATAATTGCCTTTGGCTGAAAATAACAAAATGCTGCAAGCCCTAGCGAAATGCCGCACAGGATCAACAATGGGTCGGGGGTGGGGGGGTCCCGCTCGCCTCTCACACAGTCATCCAGACTGAGAGGAGAGGGGATTTGGGGATGAGAGCTGCTCCTGCATATTTAACAACCTGTTCTGCAACTATCTGCCCCCTGACACATTCACACACACACACACACACACACACACAGAGAAAGACAAATACCATCCAGCTCATGCAAGTCTACCCTCCAGGAATGCGTACATTTATACAGAGATTGCACCTGGTAATATATGTGCGAACATATGCCTCAAGCACAACGCACATATGTTCATTCGTTAGGTAAGGGGGGCGCTCAGCTCTCACCTGTCATAACAATACCTGAAGCTGATCACCATGGAGACAAGTTGCGACAGTTCAACCATGTGTGCCAGCAAACCAGTCGGTGTGCTCAGACAGACCTGAGACGACCTTTATGCCCAACAAGTGCCAACCGCTGTTCATAAAGCCGCTGCGGTCTCGCTTAATAAGAGATGAATTCATGCAGTTTGGCCAGAGCGTTAACTCTAATTCAGCTCGTGATTCAATAATGCCAAGCTACTGATGCACGCCTGATGATAAACTATAAGTAGATTGTTCTCTTTGTAAGCAACAACAAGATATTTGGAGCCAAAGCTGTGGAGATTGCAGCCAGAAAAACTAGTTGGATACTCGAACGGAGTTTGTTGCATTTACTGTGATACATTTGCATATTTTGGCGACGGGCATCTTAAATTAAGCGTTTAAATCGAGCACAGACTCAATGGGAAAATAACAAAATGCTCTTGATTGAATTTCTGTGGTCCAATGCGCTTTAATGGAGGCCAGTGACTTTCAAAAGAGGATGTTATTAAAGCATGTCAGCAACAGGGAGAATCTGTTCGTCCAAGATGGCACCACTACAACCTGATCAAGCTCTCTAATCTCTCTGCCCCTGGTCTACTGTAACAGCAGTGACTTGAATTACGAGGCTCAAAAAGAGAAACCGAATTCACTGAAGTGTTAAGGATGATTCCAAAGCTATCAATCCTTGGGCCTTACTACAAGAGCTTTGGCCATTGTCTCCATTGGATACATTTGTCTTGGATTCATTTCGCGTGTTGGTATGCTAACATGCTTAATATGGTCAGCTGCAAAAGTGGTAATCACGATACACATATCTGCATATGAATGCAGAATCTGTAGGCTTTTGGTACAGGTAGATTTTGGTATCGGAAGCGTTCTGTTTTCCGTTTGTAATCTGTTTGTAGTCAGAGTAGTGTTGACAAATTACATTTGATCGGGCGCTGGTTTAATGCAGATTAACAGTCCGTGTGGAGAGCAAAACACGTTGGCCAAAATGCAATCTTGGAACCCAACGGCTAGCATCTATATGAAGACAATTCATCTTATCATTGGCTTAAAACGAGCTTATAATTATGAATACATTGTCCGTTGACCCCAGAGGCTAAATCATCATCAGGCCGATAACTGATGGGTTCTAAGGTTGCCTAAGTAGAGTCTCACAGAGCTGCTGGCACGGCTATTGACCCTCAGTCTTGATTTTAGCCGTGCTGGCAAGGCTCTAAGGATGGCAGCGTCAGTTGGTTGGTCCACCACTTCGGTTCAGAGTGAAATATCTCTACTGAATGGATTGCAGATCCATTTTGTACAGACATTCATGGTCCCAAGAGGAACTCCAATGACTTTGGTGATACCCTGCATTTTCATCTAGAGCCATCAGCAGGCCAAAATGATTCTCTTACTCAAGGAAATAGCTCAACATCTACTGGATGGATCAAAGCTCGGGTCTTGTTACAACCTGTGTCTCTTGCCCTTCACTTCCCAGATTTCAGCAATTGGCTTGCTGAGCACCATAGTATCACAACTAACAGAAAAGATGGATATTATTTAAAAATGGGCCCAGGATGTAGTAAACTGGAATTATTCTTCAATGTGTACTGAAAGAATTATTGGACCGCAGTGCCCTTGACTTATAAGGAAAAATACACTCTGGAATCCTTTACCCAAGTCCGACATTTGTTGCACCTCAGTACCCTTTCCCTGTCTCACCACGTCCCCATCTCAGTTTCCCTGCCAACTTAACAAGACAAGAGTCTCCTTCTCTTGTGGTGGTGGTGGTGGTGGTGCAGCAGCGGTGCAGTGCCATGGACTGTGGATGGATCGCGGCAGGTGTGGAAGTGCTGTGAAAGACAAAGCCATGACAGAGAAAACAGGTAACAGCACGTCCAGCGGACTGAGAGCTGATGGGAGAGAGGCAGGGGGGCGGGAACGCGGGATGGGGCCCTACCTCCGGTGATCATTGAACTTAGAACCCTAGCCACCATGGTGGGTGGTCGTGGTCGGTGGTGGTGAGGGTTTTGAAGGGACACACAGAACATGCTGAAAACTCTGTACCTTTCAATGTGCCTTCAGAGAGTGCCCAACTCACCCCCGGAACCAATAAATCTAGAGGAATGAGACCGTGTTAGTCAGACAGAAGCAGAAGAAAGCAAGGAAGGAAGGTTGACTGAGAGTTTGAAACAGGAGAGAGTCAAAGAGAGGGAAAGAGGGATGGAGTAAGGCCAGAAGGAAGTGATGGCAGATTAAGCTGGTTTATGTTCCTACGTTTTGTCTTTCCAGTGATTCTGAGTCCAGTTCTTTGGATTAACACTTTTTTGTTTTGGAACAACCAGGAATCCGTTTACTCTCAAACCAAAGTTCTTGAACCAAAGCAGATATTTATAACCGCCTTACAAACCTTATTCTACTGACTTGCACCAGTAAGCTGTCTCTTTCTATAAGCAACCAGCACCTAGTTTTAATAAACCAACACCTAGTCTTGTTTTTCTCCCTATACCGTACCGGAAAAAGGTTTCCTGGCAAAAATACCAAGCCAGTAAAAAAAAAAAAACCTTTTCAACCAAAAAATCAGAAAAGGAAGAAGCAAAAACAGGGGAACGACTTCAAAATATGAAAGAATTTGTGTGCTTTCAAGAGAACAAGGGGCCTCGAGGTATAAAGTGTACATGTGTTAGATTAAGGGAGCAAGGGTCTGGGAGAGTTTCTCGATTGGTTGGATACCCTTGGCAGACGCCTCCTGAAAAGGGAAGATCAATTTCCATCTGTATTTCTCAAGAGTTGGATGGAAACATTCCTATTGTCAAATGCAATATTCATGTCATATCGACGGACCTTTAAGAAAACAATAATGTCCACTGCTCCTTGTAGAAATTGAATAAAGTGCCTTTGGATTAAGCGGGTAAAATGCTGCAAGTACAGGCACTAAATCCACAAAAAGTCGAATGCTAGCATTTGTTGGCACTTGTGTTTCTGCATATAGGAGGCAGTGGAAAGTATAAAAACCAAACCAAGCAGTTTGTCACCAACTCCTATACAGCCAAAGGGGAGGGGGAACGGGCAGGGAATTAGCGCTGACTCCTACAAATCTCACCCAAATGGATCTCAGATCTTAGCGACAGGAAAACTACAGGGCAAACTCTTCATTGTCTTCCAGATTTGAGTCTATCCCTGCCCCCTCGGCTGTACTAAACCACATGCAGAAGAGGGGAAGGGAGGGGGGTCGTCTCGTTTTCGTTTGTAGCGATTAAATGTTCAACAACTCCCCCTCCCTCTAGCTCTGTATACCCACTACCATGCAAGCCCCATCTGTCAGCACTCACTGGGCATGCTCCAAGGGGCCATCCCAAGCACGACGTTCTACGGAAGACCAGGCAAGGTAAGGGAGAAGGGAAAGGGGGGGGGGTGGGGGGAGGCTAACGCCAGCGGTCAGCTGTCCTAGCTCTGCCAACCGGCCGATTATGGAAGTTTTTCTTAAAATCTTGATCAATTTGATGGTGGAGTTGAAGAAGAGCCTCCACAGTCTGTAGCAGAGTCAGCAGAGCCATAATAGGTGACCATCGGACAAAAAGTAGCCGAAGGACCTACGAGGAAAGGAAAAGAGGATGGTCGAGGGAAAAGGGAAGGTTCTACCGCAGAATAGCAACTGTAGTTGGTACTAGCTCACTAATTGCGTTCTTCCAAATTCGGCCAAACCAAATTAAAAAAGCAAAAAAAAAAAGAAAAAAGAAGGCTCAGGCTCAAATCAAGCAGGACTCAGAAAGATGTGGAAAGACTACCGACCAGCCAGCTCCTTCTCCTTACTCCGTCTCTTTTTCTCCATGCGTTTCAGTCTCTTTTCCTCCCTGCGCTTGGCCTCGGCGGCCTCCTGGTGGCGCCGGCACTTGTGGAAGTTCTCCACCACGACGCCCACAAACATGTTGAGCACAAAGAAGGCCACGATCAGCAGGAAGGAGATGAAGTAGAGCAGCATCCACGGGTTGTGGTTCATTACAGGCTGAAACATACAAGGGACACAAGGATTTTGGAGGCATTCACAGTGGAAGCCTGTTTTGCCTTCTAACTTATAAATAACTTTAACATTAAATCATTTTGAGTGGATGGCCCCAAATGATTTTCTTCACATATAGATCAATTATATGGGCTATGGAGCCACTTTGCAGGTGTGTTTTTGTGTTCGACTTTGAATATGTTTACCTGTTGGTCAACTCCAACAGCGTCTAGTCCGTTATACATAATGTCCACCCAGCCATCTTTGGACGCCAGGACAAACAGAGACATCAAGGCCTGAGAGAGAGAAAGGGAAGACGCAGTGTGATAGAGATACATACTACACTGAAATGGTTGCAAAAAGCTAATACTGAAGCAGCTGGATAAAACCTATTTGACCGGGAACATTGGCACATCCGAGGCCTCACCTGTCCCAGGTTGTCAAAGTTGTACTTGTGTCTTTCCCATTTGTTTTTGTTCAGCAAACAGTCTGACTTGTTGGTGATGTTCATGATGTCATCTCCGACACAAACGAAGAACTTCCCTTTGAAGAGCTGGGGAGGAAAAACACAGACTCTCCCTTTATTTTACAGTGAACCGCAACAGAAAAGTGGTTCATAAAAACAAATGATGCCATTTGTGGAAAGTTTCTTTTTAGTACCTCTATGCAACAAGTCATGTTATTGTTTAGTTTAAACAAAAACTATGCACAAGAGAGCTCCAGCTCGGCAACCTTTTATTGATAAAAAAGTCTGTTCATTTCCAGTGGTAGACCACCATCCTGTTAGCTGCAGTGAGACCAGCTAGAAGTCTGCAGCTGAAGTGTGAGTGAGAGGTATCACTGCTCGGGATTCAGGGTGGAGAGAACAGCAGAAACGCTTTCCCAGACCGTTGAACTTCCTGTTTTCCAGTTAAACCTCGTTTAAGGATTTTGTTACCTTCAGACAGAGTTAAGCTAAGCAACCCAGCAATTGCTGCTTGGTATAAAATATATCAGAAATAAATGATAGGTCACTGAATAACTGCACTCGTCCTGCCAACATTTAGCACTTTTTCAACACCGGAGGTGCAGTGAATTCTATGGGATCTCTTTAGTGAGTGACAACTTCCAATCCCTACTTCATGGTCTCGTCACAGCCATTAATCTGGTTTATGGATATAAACATGGTGACAGAACATAGCTCGTTGGTAAAGATTGGTCCTTGGGCTGTTAGGCATGAACTCTCATTACATCCAGATAAGCATCCATAAATGTGCCAGTGTGTGAATGAAAATGTGCAGAGTGCATGGAAAAACAAAAATGTTTTTGTGCTAAGATTCCGTGATGTAAGTACTACCAAGAGGAGAAAGTGTGGTAGGAGAAGGATAATGTTTCCATGTCACTGCCTTCCAGAGTGCAGTTTAACTGCCTGTTCGTTTTCCTCATTGTCTCTGTCTGTATCATCACCTTCACCCTGCCCTCTCACCTGTACTCCCAGGATGCCAAAGATAATGAAGAAGGCGCAGCAGATGACCACGATGTTGCCGATGGGCTTCAGTGACGACATCAGAGTCTCCACCACCAGCTTCAGCCCCGGGGCCCTGCTGATCACACTGAAACACAGCATGTAATTGGATATTAGTGCTTGTGCAGCGCACGCTTCGGTCACTTACAGTGCAGCCAAATGTACCAAATGGAGCAGGTATGCCTTGCAGCGTTCCAACCCGAACCCCCCCCCCCCCCCACACACACACACCCACCCTTGCCCTGTTTGCACACACACTTTCTTTGTTTCTTGACTTCCCTTGTTTAGAACAATCAGAAACCCTTCTCTACATTAGCACACACCTGTCGCTTACAGACAAGTTAACTTATCTTTCATTCACTCCTGCTCTTCTTTAAAAACAAACGACAACAACAAAAACAAGTATTTTTCTCTCTTTCTGCCTCCCTTCATTGCTGCAGTCAAGGAAACAGACACATCCAATTAAACCAACGGACTGATGTTTAATTAGTGCCAGCATGGCGCTGCACCGCACTGCAGCTGAGCTTCTCCGACAGGGTAAAACAAAATCACACACACACACACACACTCTCTCACACACTCTCACACACACACACAATGTAAAACCTGCCAGTGCACACACGCCCATCTGCACAGGCTGTCATGCAGAAAACAACAGATATACATTCATGAGCACACACACACACACACACACACACACATAAGATTATACATGAGAAGGCCTAAAGGAGAAAAACAATGCAACACAGGCAAAGAGAAAGAGGCTGCTAAGGTGATATTCGTCTCTGCCTATATCCGTCCATCAGTCTCTGTCTCACTTGTATGTTTTACTCTGAACACTGAGTGAAGGAAAAGTCAATAGCACATAAAGAGAAAACATGACATAATAAAAGGACCAGGACCGACCACCGATCAATAGCCCTGATCAGAGAATAGCGAGACGACGGCTCCGCCTCATCGCTTTGCACTTTGACATTGTATTGGAGACCATGCTGGGATGCAGTACCACTGCTGAGCTATAGAGGGTACTAGCGTTCAAGAGCTGCAGCTGCATGCGTCTCCCTTTTTGGGAAGAGATGCTGCTATGAGAACATAATATGCATTGGCTTCCTCAGCAGAGGCAAGGATTGATGTCCGGTCTAAGTGTTATTGTCTGGAGAAGACTCTGTTTAAGGAGTTGTGACATATCTCTGCGCAGTGAACTAGAAAGCAAAACACTGCACGAATCGGTTGCAGATGCTTGTGGAGTCCTTTTTTGTTTTTGTTTCTTGGTCAAATGAATAGCTCATTTTGATGTTTTAAAGGGGTTTTCATGAGTTCATTTGAATCCTTTCTTGCTCCTGATCTCTTCAACTTGTCAACCTTTAATTAGTGTGCATGTCTCGCTAAGCAATTAAAAAAGTTGAGGGAAAGAAAAGTGAGAGGAAAAACAAAAACTACCGAAGAGAACATATATAGACACTGAGAGAAAGAAAGAAAGAAAGAAAAAGAAAAAGTGCAAGTTGGGGAAGTCGGTGAGTTTGCAGAGTCCATCAAGGACATAAACTCATCGTTTACGGCTCAGTCCCTCAGATCCCACATTACCTGCAAAAAAAAGAAAAATCTCCACGCATTGCTGCTTTGCATATGAAAGCCCCCTAAGCCAACCTCTCTACCTCTTTACATCATGTTCTGCTTTTGAGCTCTGCTCTGACAAACACGCTGAAATGAAACGGCTTATTAAGGAAGGGGGAACGACGGAGAGTCGGGCCTCTCATTCGGAGTCAATACACTCTGATGATGCCTCGCGTGAAGGACACACACACTGCGACGGGTTCCTCCCCATAAACTCTATTTGCTTATGCCACGAAAAACAAGGATGGAGGATGAGCAGGAGCTGGACGGAGGGGAGCCAGGGGGAGAAAAGCCGGCGCCTGCCTCGCTCCTTCTGATCTACCTCTCTGCATCATTTCCATAGCGGCTCCCAGCGTGTCCTTGCTTTGTGTGCTATACAAAAGGAGCGGGAGGGAGTTCTGCCGCGATGCACAACACCTGCGCATGAGCATCCTCCCTTCTGTCTCCTCCACCGGCGTGTCCCTCGCGCTGAAGAAAGAACAAGTGGCAAGCGTGTTCCCACAGTGCAAACACGGCGTGTAATTAGGAGACGCAGGGAGATAGAAATAGGTTGAATAGAGGGAGGAGGGGAGGACTCGTAGGTAGCGGGGATATAGAGGGAATAAAAAATGAGGCAGTTTTTCTTCTTTTCTTTTGTCTGAACTTTGTTTCTAGTTCTACCTTGCTGTGTAAATGTCTCTCCTGTTTTTCATCCTGCACCCATCCTTCTTCTTCTTCAGCGATTGGCCACCGTCGGTGCCGTCACGTGTTGCATAAGCGTTGAGGGTCAAGCGGCTTGTACACCGGTGAGTGAGCACGTAAACCTTGAGATGACCACACAGAGTGACGGATGAGCTCAAAGGCTGAGGCGGCAGGGGTCGGCCACGGTGGGAGCGGAATTATCAATGAACAAACCAGCCCTGACCTCGCAAACGCCACAAAGCCGTTTAGATCACTCCGCCTGCAACGAAGCCTGTGAGTGTGGCAGGTCCAATTAACGGATCCTAGGCTGAGGCCGAGCTGTCGACGAGGTGTGGGTGGTGTTGGGTGACATGAAGGTGCCACTTGGTGCCACAGGGTACAAACCTCTGAGCCTTCCCTGGGGCCGGCCCTCAGCCCCGGCTGTGGGCTTGATAAATGACTGCAGGCGTGTTTGTGTGTGTGTGTGTGTGTGTGTGTGTGTGTGTGTGTGTGTGTGTGTGTGTGTGTGTGTGTCCTGTAAAACAAAGCTGATGCATCATTCTGTCACATGCACCGATGCACGCAACCACACACACACAGAAACACATAAAACATGCCCTAGTGCACTGCTACGCTGTCATTTATATCTCTTAACGAGAAACGAACAGCAACAGACACCTGCACACAAATGGATACAAAGTCACCTGCTTGCTGCGATTACACACACACACACACACACACACACATTTAGCGAGCGACTCAAGAATATGATGGCGACGCTGCAGGTGTGAACCCAGCGTCCACTGCACTGCCAGAGGGGAAAACACAGACAAGCTTATATTTAATTCAAGCGAGGGCGAGACTGCCATAATGGAACTGGAGTGCTGAAAACGAAACTAACAGGGAAGCAGGCAGACGAAGCTGCGTCTCCCTTGTGGTATGTTTGACGGGCACAATTTGGAGAATATTGATGGAAAAAAAAGGGTTTTAACTTTAAAAGGATAGTTCAGATGTTTTGAAGCGGGGTTGTATGAGGTACTTATTTATAGTCAGTGTATTACCTACAGTAGGTGGCTGCCCGTACATCCCTAATCTGGCGGAACAGACAGGAGGGAGGCAATATACTGCTGTAGAGAGGGGGCAGCTGAAAAAACGCCTTTTAGACACCTAAAATAAAGGTGTGCTTTGTGTTATAAAGGGTTAGTTCTGAGTCATTAAATTCAAACAATCTAATCAATCGTGGCAGTGGTAGACCAGCAAGTGCAGATAATACACTGCCTATGAATAAGAACCTCATATAACCCCACTTCCAACAATTTAGCCTCCCCAGCAGCGGAAATGACCAACAACCAAAGTGTGGAAAACAAAATGCGGTGTGTCCCGTGCAGTTTTGCCAAATCTTTTTCAATGAAAGTAGCGAGCACTCGCTCCGTAAATCGCTGCAATCTGCCAGATGATGTCAGACACTCATTATGCATGAAGCTCAGCGGTTGCGTCGGTTGCATCAAGGGAGCGATTGACTGCGCTATAGGTGCAAGAGGAGAGGGAGGGACCCCTCCGCATGGTGGCAGAAGAGAGCCGTGGGCTGCGATTACTTTGAGCAGCGAAAGAATTACAATATAATATTACTTCTTTTCCCGATTGTCTGAATAAGCCGCTAAATCTGTCGCTATGTAGTCGGCTGCGTGGAAAATAGAAAGCCATCCGGTTGTCTTCGCGATGGCGGTGCCAGCAAAAAGACCACTTGGAAGCGCCGTGGCGGGAAAAGTTGTCTATTGACACTTTAAGAGACGGGATGTCCCAATGACGCCCAAACTCTTTCAGGGAAACGATGACTTGACTAAACTGGAGTTGCACGTCTCCAACAGATATGGTCATGCCCAGTGTGACCTCAGTGTGTTTAGATCTTCAGATTGCAGTAAAATGGTGTTTTCTGCGACAGGCACTTGTCCCCAAAACACCAGGGAAGTACGCGGGTGAGTTTACGATTCTAAACCCATTGTATAGCCTTACTTTCCACACATTTTCAAATTGGACTTTTTTTTTTGCCAAGTCACCAGCGTATCCAAACCGATCCAACCGTTTTAATAAACAGATTAGGCTTGTGCTTTGAGTTTGGCTGAAGCACTCGTACAGTAGCTCCCCAAAGGAACGTTTAATCGCTGCTTAAAGAGAAACATGGCTTTAATGGAACCCGAGCAATAACTCTACACTGTGTTGACCAGACTGAATTATCTCTAACAGCGTTTTAAGCACCTGCAGTACACAGTTACCAAGACATATAGTACACCCACAGCAGCACATTAATAGTTTAATATACAGCTTTTAATGCCGCGCTCCTCCTTTTGGATTGAAAGTTAATAACTACCTTAAAAGATGATTTTAACGGCATTGCTTTCCGCGGAACTCATCTGCAGCCTCAGCGGAGGACAGAGACCAGCAACCAAGCTCAGCTTACTCCTCTTTCTCTTCCCATCCTCTCCTGTTTCATCCTCGCTCACTCTCTGGCTGTCTTCATACAGTCTTCCTAATCCCATTTCTTTCTGCCATTTTGCATTTTCGTCAAACTGAAGACATCAGTCCCGAGAGAAATGGTTGCTCTTTGCTTTTAAAAAACACCCCCCCCCGCCCCAAACTTTAAATGTGTCCAATTCCCGCTTGTAATTGCTTCATATTTTCTATCTGACCTTAAATCCTCCCTTAATCGACATTAATGCAGCTTCAGCATCGCTGACCTCTGGGGGATTAAATGAGAGGATTCAGCAGCAGTTAGAATCAGGTGCTCTTCTCAAGGGCTCAGTCAGCTAGTTGCACCAGATCTAATTAGAAAGCCACTTGTTTGACAGCATTAACATTACCTTTAACTGCACTAATCAGGCACAACAGTGTTAAACCAAACCGCACTCCGAAGTATGTAGGCGGAAAAGAAAATGATGACGGTATACGGCTGTATTTGGTACAGCCAATCTGATAATCATATTCACTGTTTACATTACGGGGACATGAGGTCTGATGTGTGACATTAAACGTCACAGTGTGAAGATGAAGGAATACGCTTGAAGGCAGGGAGAGCGAAAGAAGACTCGGCAGAAGATTTCACTTTCATGTCAAAGGTGAAAGTTATAGAAGCAAAGAGACAGGAAAGATCAGCCGTGTTTGGTGGGTACATTTGGCAGAGAGAAAATTAGTTGTGTGCTCTTCCGGAGGACTGCGGTGAATATTCAAAGAGAGGGGGGGGGGGGCGGAGAGCTCCCCTTCACCAGATGAGACACCGAGCATGCGGCTGTGTGAGCCAAGTCGAAGCGCACACATGTGATATGTACACAGACACACATTCTCGTTTTCCCTCTGGGCCCACACACACACACACACTCACACACACACACACACTCACATATTTGGAGATGCGAGTACTAACCCAGTCCCCAAATTGGTGATTTCCGCTCAACTGTGCATTACACGCTGATAATAACACACAAATAAATGTACGCTTGACTAAATGCCTACACACACACACACACACACACACACACATCTCCCAAAAGCTCCAAAAGGTTGTACATGTCAGAGCTGAAAGAAAGCTCAGTTCTGCTCCACTTCCATCTTAAAAACGAAACTTCCACATCAGGCACTTTTATCATCCCATGAGTCTGGAAAATGGAGGTATTGAAAAATGTGTGGTCGGTTGGTATTGGCCTTTTAAAAGGTACCTTTTAGTACGTCCAGCTATCGATTTGAACAAGTATTGTGAGGCGTCCCTGGATGCCACTTACCGTAGCGGCCTCAGGGTCCTTAGCAGCCGCAGCAATTTGAGCATGCCCAGGATCTTGGTACCAGAATTGGAGATGAGAGACACCAGGATGTCGATAACGGAGATCATCACCAGCATCCCATCCAGAATGTTCCAGCTGCTCCTCAGGTAGGACTTGTTCCCGAAACACCAGCCCAAAGCCACGATCTGGACACAACATCGGACGTAGAGGCATGGAAACGTGATAAATGAATAAGCAGAGTCACAGCGTGATAACACAAAGGGTAAACTGCTGCAGTACAGCAAAAAGGTCGGGATGTATTTGAAATAAAATATCACCTCCAAATGAAATGCATAAAAAGATACACCAATCAGTAATTCAATATCTATTTTTGTATGCGCGTTTTGCAGATTTGCATGTTATCGAGCCATCTTTGGAGTCAATGCTCGATGTCCTTCGAGCACGGCTTATTGACTTTGCGAAGCGATTGTTTACTTGGAAGCGGAAAAATCGTGAAAAAGCTGCAAGCTTTTCCAAACCACATTTTTAATTCTATAGGTTCCACTCATTATTTATTCTGCCAATGAAGCAATTTGCATTCCAGAAAATAATAGAGACTGGATGACTTTTTTTCTTCTTTTTTTTTCTTCGAGCTGACACATATTAAATCAGGCCACGACAGCTATTTCTGCTTCATGCATTTCTTTAACATCTAATGTAACTGAAGAGAGTGAGAGACCGAGAGAGAAAGAGGGAGATGGATAGAAGATGATTTACATTAGTTGATGCTAATCAATGCATAACATGATTTACTGTATATGAGTGGGAATCATCAAAGAGGCTGATCACTCCTCATGAATAAAAGACGGATCTCTGTGACGGTCCAGACAGCTTCTACAGACGGACTCTTCGCTTTGCTGAATTCACCATTGCAACACAGTGCATTTCATTTGCAATTCATGCATTTGAGGTTATAAGTTCACACTTGGCAAGATATACATTTGTATTATATAAATATATTAGCTCTACATTTAGAACTTGGATTCTCATTTTGCCTTTAGTTGTGTGATTTTCCTTTTTTAATAAAGGCCTACATATTAAATGAGCATTGCTGAAGGGAGCTTAAGACTGCTTCGGTGTAATTGTTGCGCATTTGATAATGAAGAACTCAAAACCAGTCTGAAATACCACGCACATAAAAACCAGGCGCGCATGTGATAAGAGCGCAGAGAGCAGCACCCACGGGTGGAAAGGCATCAAGTGTTATTCTCTTTGGAGACGCCCGTAAGCAATAATTACAGTGCAGGCGTGTTTTTGGATCTCACTTCTCAGAGATGCAAATAGGTGCAAATAGTGCCCTTTTCCCAGGTTATGCGGCCACAAAATAGTCCGTAATACTGCAAATGAATGGGCTTTCACCAGTGGGCCATAGTCTCTAGTCCCCCATCGTCCCCCTCCGCTTCGCTCCTGCCTACGCCTGCACGGACCTCCATTCAGAGCTGCTCCATTTGAATACTGGCGAGACAATCCTCCGCTTAGCGTTATGAAACAGCCCTGAGTGTGTGCGTCTCCACCTCCTCCCTCTTAACTCTGTTATCGTTTGTATTTTCGTGGGGCTTACAGTGCATGCGGGTATCAGGCAGACTCTGTATTTTCTCTGCAGCTTAGTGTCTGCCGCTGGATTTCTCCACCGAAATGTGTACACTGCGAGTGAACGCAGATGTTTTATCTTGTTTCTTCCGAAGCTGGAGACAGACGATGAGCCGTGGTCCCAGAGAATCCTGAGCTGCCAGCTCTTATTTGAGCTGATGTCAACAGTAGGAACAGAAGTCAGTCATGACTTCATGGAAGAGTGCGAAGCAAACATGTACCTTTTAGAATGCTAACTATAGTAGTCACAGGCCAGAGCATACACAGAAGTTACCAACATCTTCCAGATAATTTAGACTGGGATTTGGAAAGATGACAGATGATTTTTACAAACTAATGTGTCAGTGGAAATCCAAAGTGTCTCACCTTTACAGCCATCTCAGCCACAAAGATCGCCGTGAAGATGTAGTTGGACAACTTTAGGAAGATCCGCTCCTGCAGTGAAGAAGGAAGGGAGACCAGGGTGAGTCGAGGTACTTGCAACGAGTTCTAATGTTTTCAAAATGCACATTTTTGTTCCGAGCATGTTTTTCTACCGAGTTTGTTCTTTGTCTGCTTCTAAATTGATCTGAATAATGTATGAGGATAGCTGTTTTCTTCACACACTATCTGAAAACATCTTTGTACAAACATCCCTGTTTCACTCGCTAATGATGGCTGGCAGGCAATTATAAAGTTTACTATATATTAACGCTGCAGGGAGATTTAAACAAGCCATCTAATCACTGGGCCGGAATTCTTAAAAGTTTCCTTTTACCCTTGAAAAAAAAAAAAGAAAACACACTTTTTTTACAATGTGCACATTAATTCAAAATTGCGTAGTGCAAATAAACTTGTTACACAAATTCCCCCGAATCAAATGAATTGCATTGGGAACATTGGCGGAATGCATTGAGAAACATGTTTTCCGATGAAACAAGCGTGTCTTTTGTATTTTCATCAGAGACAAACAATCAATTGAGAAAGCAAGTACCATCAGTTTGTATTGTGAGCGTGGACGCAACTAAATACCATCAGGATTAAGCTATTAGATCTCCGTCTGTACGCACATCACTGCACTGCTTCCCTTTTGCCTGAGGCAGCATGCCTCAGTGGTGTGTGTGTGTGTGTGTGTGTGTGTGTGTGCACGCAGAGGAAGGATGGGATCCTAATTATTGAGCTAAACAAGGACGGAGAAAAAACAAGCAAGCAAGAAAGAATAAGATCCCTTCTCCAACTGCTTGTTTACCCTCCTTCCCCTCTCTGTCTGAGGAGACGCAACCCCATCCTGCCACTGACTGTCTATGAACTGCATGCGTGCGGATGTGTGCGTGTGAGCAGGCGTAGGTGGCTGCCTTTCCCACGGCCTCCGACAACCATCACCCGTGCTCCGAGGAACACAGAAATCACACACACACACACACACACACACACAAACACAGAGATGGCAGTCCCTCTGTGTTTTCTTTTTGTGAAGTCTCTGGGAATGTCAGGGATGACATCACTGGGAATGCTGGCATTGAGAGGGTTTATAAATTCCAGGCTTGACAGCAGCCATTCCTGTCCTCTGTGAACGAGTTGTCATACTTTCATTCATTAGGAACGAACAGGGCATGGGCTGGAGAAGGTAGAGGGTAGGGGGAGGGGTAGAGAGAGGCAGAGGTGAAAATTCATGCGGCATGCCGTTAACGAGACATGGGCTCACCAAGTCAACAGTTCGCCTCAATTTGTTGTCAGTCCAATCACATTCTGGCAGAAGGCTGGGATTTAGGTGTGTGTAGCCTAATTATGCAACCAGTTGAAGCCGACCAACTTTAGCTGTGGCAGCCAGGTTACACAAATATACCTTGCTAGCCAAATTATTGCACGCGAATAGCTGTAGCCATGTTAACGAGCAAGCTTTCAAAATAAGACAATACTAAGTTGAAGTTACCCTTTGCATATGTGTGCTTATATATGGCCAACTGAATTGAAAAAGTGGCTGGAAATTGGAATAAGCCGTTTCAAACTGAGAATTTAGCCATTTTAACAAGCCACCTTGCAAAAATGAACCACAGTATCAATGTTAACGCAACTTATTTTTTTCCATTTAGCTATGGTTCAAATTGAAATGAATAATAATTTTTTCTTCTTTTTTGTACACTAATTCAGAATTGTCTCTAATACGTTTTTAACTTTAGCTCAGGAAAAGTAAACTAACATATTAGCTGCTAGCCGTAGTACAGTATGTTGCTAGCTGTTTCCATTTTTGCCTACAAAAAGGAAGCATGGTATCAACTTTAATTTATCTGTTTACTTAAATGTTGGACAACCTGAAAGAAACTAAATAATAATTTGCTCTCAAGCAGGCTCAAGTAGTAAGCTGAAAAACTGCATGTGAATTGCCATAGTTAGCCATTTTAGCGAACTAGCCAACCAAATTCAAACCTAGAATATACTTAAGTTGAATGTACTTTTTCCATACAGATGCTTTATGGCCAACTTAAATTAACGAAATGATAAATTAAAAAACAGGCTGAAGATTGAAGGATAACCGACAGTAACACCTCCCTCTTGCCTGCCTCTCGTTCCTCATCTCTAATGGTGTTGTTATTCCTGGTTCAACGCCTGGCATCCAGAATGTTTGACCACGACTAGGAACCGCAGGCCATCAGCCTGTGCAGCTCATTCTAGCTCGGCCTGGTTTGAAGTAATGCTCAACAGCAGACTTTGCTTATAGTTGCAAGCCAGTGGAAACAATACCCAATACTTTACACTTCCAGCAGTCATAGGCCTAATCTACAATGCACGCACAAGGCATTGTACACTGGAAAGTACAGTATCTCTCAAACTTTTAAGGAGCTCATTGTGCTGTACAATGACAGCAATAATGCAGTATATCACTGTACAGCAGTGCTTTGTTACATAACAATCTTGTTTAATATTCAATTATGCAACTACAAACGTTTCCTGTATTCCTGAGCAGCAGAAATCAACCCACACCTCCTGGAGAGCTTTCATCATGGTCCAGCGTGTAGCGCTATCCCTCCATCTTAATGTTGTCTGGAACGGATGCAGAAAACTTAAGATCGATTGTGTTTTACACTGCCGATGCTGATAAAGTTCAATTTAGAATTCTAGACGGTGATGTATTGTCCCCTAGCTCAATTATGAATAATATATCATAATAGGTGGTATAATCATCCTCAATCATAGCAACAGGAAGACAGTATCCAGGCAACCTCCGGCACCAAACCAAAACAGCAGTGGACTGCAAGCCAAACACAAAGTGTGTGACATAACTTCCAGGGCGATAAACTAATTATTCAGACTGCATTCCACACTCAAATGCTGTGACTCAAACACGTTATCTCTATAACCAAATTGATGAATATATATGCTGCTTATTTTCAGGCGGCACCATGAGTAATATATAAAGGAGGTACTTCAAAAGAGAAGCAGCGAGACTGATACATTATACATGTCCGGTTGTCATACGCTGACTAAACGGAACCAGAGAGTGGAAATCGATTGGCAATCGGCTTCATTAATGCAAAACAACCCACACAGACAAACAAATGGCATCATGCAATGCTCGCCCGGGCAAATGATATTCTGAAGCGATAAGCATCTCGCCCTCTATTGTTTCGGGCTGCTTGCTGCGTCATGCATTTCAATCTCATTTCAGTTGTGGCCGCAGGGTGCTGACCGGACAGGAAGTTGACAAAATGTAACATGCATGTGAAAATTACGCCCCCCCTGATCTGAATGTTAGCGTGCCTGCTGCGTTGTGTTGCATTTGGGTGTATTGTATTTACATACGAGTGTATGCAAAGGGGAGAGGCTAAACAAAAAAAAATCATCCCATCTATATATGACGCGTGTGTGATCTTTCTGGCCCGATTAGGCAGATTAGACGGGCTGCCCCGTGGGATCGGCCTCCATTTGTTAAACATCTCCTTCCCTGGACATTAGCCACAGCCCTCGGATAATTGAATCAATTACGACGGCACAGTCTCCTCCGTGTTTCAGTCGCAAAACAAGCAGAACGGAGCGCTCCAGCGAGACCCGACTACCCGCAATTAGGCCCATCCATGGAACACATCGCTCAGTGAGGGACAAAAAAAAAGAAAAAGAAAAATCAAACAGTGATAATTATTGTGATTATGCACGGAGCGGCTGGGCTGTGTTCCGCTGCTAGCTGGAAGTGGGAAAGGACACAGTCAGAGTTAGATATGTGTGTGTGTGTGTGTGTGTGTGTGTGTGTGTGTGTGTGTGTGTGTGCGTTGCTGCGAGGCATTCAGCCAGCCCTCCTCTGTTTGAAGGCATGGTGCATTAGCTGAGGGGGTGATAGTGTTGATGATGCATTGCAGCAGATACAGGGGGGTATAGCACACATTACCCACAGCTACTGGCTCACAGTCACACAGGAGTGGCTCCCTGCTCACACAGTGTTCCACTCCTTTTCTCCGCGGAGAGCAAACAACAGTAGTAATTCTGTTTTGGGCGAGTGTGTGTGTGCGTGTGTTTGAATCTATGGTTTCAACTGCCATCAAGGTTGGACTTGCTGACAGCTACTTTCTCCCTTTTCAGTTTGGACTTTTTTGAATTATATATATATATATATATATATATATATATATGAGGGTATGCTTCTTAGCCCGTTTGCCTTTCTTTCAGCGCGTCTTTCCTTTTTCTCCTCTTATTTCTGCGTTTGTCATTGAAGACCGTGAAGGCAACACACTTGAGTTGTATTTCTTCGAAGACTCAAACTTTACAGGGCAAATAGTCATATAGTGTGTAGTTGCGTGTTTGCTCATATATCACAATTTGTTCCAAATGACGTCGCATAAGTGTTTTCTCTTTCTGTTATAATTTGTGCTTTTTAAATTATACAACATGTCCTGGGGTCCTAAAAGCACCTAATTCCTCCTCTGCAGTTTTAGTAGATGGAACTATTTATTGAGTTGATGTTGGTCATGGATCCTAATTGAAAATATCACACACTATCAGGGGAGTGTACATATATTTTTTGGGATGACATTAATTACATAACCGTTAACACTTTGAGAAGAAATAACTTAACCATTTTGCTATGATGGTTGTTTCTAACAGCAGTTTAGTCCCCAGTCGGCGGTCCTTGCATGTTAAAGTCGGTATGATGAGGGTTGAACAAGTTTTGAGACTCACAACAATGGTGATGCGAGGCCTCTCCATGGCGATAGTGATGCAGTTGAGGAAGATGATGAGCAACACAATGTGGTCAAACATCTTGTGGTTGATGATCCTATTGCACACGATCCGAAGCCTGACAAAAGAAAAACACAGAAATGTAAATCTTCAGTGGAAATTGACTTTGCATATAAGTATGTAACTAAAACAAGCGAGTGCACCAACAAGTGTGTTTTTTGATAAAAAGAAAAAATATTTTACTTAATAAGAATATTTAACGAAGTAATTTATTTGGAAAACCACATCAGGCACATATAATTCAAAACGGATTTGTATTTGTCTTAAAACTTTGTCTTTTTTTCCAATGTTGCTGTGGCTAATGGGGACGACAATTTCTATAATTGGTCCTGTATAGAGCGAGAGGCTGCAATATTTGTTTTGTTATGTTTGGGTTTTTTTTTTTGCTCCCGTTTTTCACGAGTTCTCAGACACTGAGAATTATGGAACCTTGGGAAACCAGTCAGTATCCGGTGTGACCACCATTTGCTTCATGCAGTGCGACACATCTCCTTCACATAGAGTTGATCAGGTCGTTGTGTGCCTCCTGGGGAATGTCTTCCCACTCCCCTACGATGGCTGTAAAATCTTAATCTGCAAAGTCGCCTATATACATCTTCCCTGTGAATTGCCATGGTGTATGATTTTAAAGTAGCATGACATGGAAATGATCAAGCAAACAACGAAATGCCTGTCCAGACCGCAGCTCGGCCCAGGTAAGTTCTATAAAACCTGGAATAATATTACATACTGTACATGTACATTGACTGAAACACTGTTCACACTTAGCTATCAATGAAAGACTCTCATTCCATTTAAGAGAGCTTGTCTCACATACAGAAACTGTGTCATGAACATGCGGTTATTCATTATGACTGACTGTCATTACCAGACATGACAAGGTTCCCTGGCTTTCAGCTCACGACAACGGGAAGAAAGAAAGAGGGGAGCGCTCGTTACACATGGCTGTGGAAGGGATTAAACTGTGCATCAAATCCGCTTTGATGGCTCACATCGGCGTACAGCGGGGGGATGATATTGTGGGGCTCAGATCTGGATTTTTTTGGGCTTTATTTGGCCATGCAGACACCATTGTGTCAACACTTGCTGAGTCTGCGCGCGTCTGGCTGTGGTGATCATAATGCATACAGTATACAGACTGGGTGAGCTAATTCATCTTTGATATCTGTCATGTCAGAGCCTTGGTGCTAAAGAATTCATAAGCAGGAGAGAGGGGGGGGGGGGGGGACACTCACACACACTCTGAAAAACACATGCCTCTGATGCCAGCTCCTCCTCCACGGTTTGAAGGCCGGCTGGGAACTTTGAAGCTCAAAAAGGCCCCCAAGACTTAAAAACACACACATCAAAGACCACCAGAAAAAAAGGGAAAATAAAAAACTGTCACTACACGCTCGAGCAAAGAGCAGAAATACCCATTTCTGTTAGATTTAGGATTTAAAGAAGTTAATAAAATCACTTACATCTTGATGCATGGGTGTTTATATGAACATATTCTGTGTTTGCTTTTGCTTTGATGGTATTTACTGACCTTTTTTAGTTTTATGGCATCAATGCCTCAACTGCTTCTAAAGGACAGTTGACATTGACTTTAGGCTACTACAAGGAACTTTCATATTGTGTTGAATTTGGGGGGTCTTTAGAAAACCTCTCCTATCCAACACAGTGGCACCGATGACCAGCATTAGGAATAACTACACAGAAATGGTCAATCTTCATGCTGCAGTCTTGTTTACTTATGTGGCTCATATAGATGCATCAGTATTGCATTGAGACTGTTTCATAACCTGTTAATTGTTCCATGTAGTAACTTTAAATATTGATTTCTGTTCGTTTTATACTTTTGAAATGTCACTAAGCGTGTCCAAATACTACTCTCATAAAATTCTGTACATCTTGACACTTTCCTTTCAATATGTTTGCTGATTTTAACATGCTTAATATTCATCCTCTACATTTTTAAAAACTTATTTTTCGCATCTCTGTGGTGTTTTTGCACTGCACTTCCCAGTCACTTTAGCAGTGTATGGGGTAGTGTGACAAGTTCTTTTGTAGAAGTTCGGGTTTCTGTGGGCGCCCCGGCAGACTGGCCTGACCCCTTTGTGTGGAATGGCAAGAAAAGATAAGAGCCACTCATGCTAATTACCCAGTTCTCCTTCTGCGCATCACTTCCTGTGTGCTGGGTGATTGCTTTCCTCCAAAGAGCTGACAGATGGCGAGAACATTTAATGTGTTCTTCAGCTATCGGCTGAACCACTGTCGTGTTCTATCATTCGGGAACTCCCGAATGGGAATGGGAAGTAGCAGCACAGAAAAGTTTCGACATTTAGAAAACGCCACAGATCATTACTTTTGCAATAAGTTACTGTAACTCCAAATACATCCGCCCTGCTGTGTATTTGTTCTCTTCTTATCTGTATCTTATACTGTGCTGCTCAGATCCCCCCCCCCCCCCCAGGGTATAATGTAGTTCCACATAATATGATTATATACTGTATGCGGGACTGCGTGCACAACCCTCAGTGAGTCCTGAACATCCCCGGCCCCCATGTTGATATTCCACTGTTCCTACACAGCCCCAGTCTTGCAGCGAACACATCTAATCCCAGTGACTGCATCACAGTGCACCTTCATAGCCGGCCCACTCCTCCGCTCACTGAAAACATCCCCCGCGGTAATCATCAGTAGCAGCAGAAACAACAGAGAGCACAAAGGCAGGTTGAGGTGAACTCGGGTCCATGTGAGAGCCGCTGGACTCCGGCCTCCCACCCAGCTGCTGTCTCTTGATGTAATTGTGAGCACAGGTGGGCGTCCGCGGTGGTTCAAGGCCAGAATGGGTGCCACGCAGAGCCTGTGTCCTCTGTGTCACTCTCTGCAACAGCCAAACCTTGCAGCCCGCTGCGATTGAAAGCCAGCGAGAAGCCCGGTCTGAGCCAAGACCCCTCGGTTTTAATAATACTCTGACAGTAGCAGCCTGCAGGGAGCTTTTCCTATTAACCTTTTCCAAATCATGTAATATGGCCGACAGAGAAGAGAACCATCCAGAACTTCTGAAACAGCTCAAATGCAAACTGGAGGCTGTTTCTTTATTGCAAATCAAAGGAAAACCTTTTCATACTGATATTGATGTTGGCTGCCTCCAACTGATTTTACTTTTTAATTTGAACTGAAATTGTCTTAAACTATAAGACATAGACACGTTGTCAACGTCCATAGTATGCTACAGACTAGAGCACCTCGTACAGTGTATATCCTTTGAACAGTGATTTTGATCGTTTTTACAACCTTTTTTTTAACAAATGCACAAAGCAGGTAGTTTCCAGATGAAGAAGTTGGTATGAACTCCTATATATTCCAATGGCTATTTGGCTGATAGGTGGGTATACTGTAAATCGCCAGAAGGGGTGGGTATACCCTGTTTACCTGCGCATACTGAGTGCACATATCCTTAGCTATCGACAGTTAGCATTTTAATTCATCTGCCACTTTAGAACATTCAACATTTGGAAAGACCCATCCTAAAGTGTCTGCTTAGAAAGTTTACAACCTCGTAAGCTAGGCTAACTAGCTTCCACTCGGAAAGTAGTGGCCAGTTAGTCTGGTTTGCGGACTTTGGCACTGATTCTCACTTTTCAGTCATGCGATTCTAACATCTGCTGAGTCATTGGTAGCTTCCCGCATTGTTATGTCAAGCTAGCATATTAGCATACAAGTTAGCATGTTGCTGTTGGAACAGTAAAGAAGTAGTATTTCAGACAATTTTTGGTTCCCACCTCGACAAATGCCTTATTCCCACTGCATGGTACCAGGTACTATACCCACAACTTCCAAGTGAGTTGAGTCAAGTGAAGTCGAGTCATGCCGGTACAATGCAGTGGAAATGAGGCTAAATACTGTCTTGCAATAATCCATTTACAGTACCTACATTGTCAGTAGTAGTCAAAACAAACTACACTATGTAGAGCCACATATACTGTAGAGAAATAAATAAAGCTTACATTTATTCTTTTTTGGTAATTACAATTTTGGCAAAGTTCAAACAAACACTGTGGGTACATACACCGTTAATCAATTCAATTATTCAATTCAATGTATCTTTAATACTTGAATCTGAATAATTTGGAATGGACATTATATGATACTGGTGGTGGATAACATTAAG
Source organism: Anarrhichthys ocellatus (assembly GCF_004355925.1). Classification (NCBI taxonomy): domain Eukaryota; kingdom Metazoa; phylum Chordata; class Actinopteri; order Perciformes; family Anarhichadidae; genus Anarrhichthys; species Anarrhichthys ocellatus. The sequence continues at coordinate 13,496,314 of NW_022280034.1, forward strand.
TTCCTATTCATTATATTTAGTTTGTGTGTGTGTTTGGGCGGGGGGGACTTGTTGTTTGATGTTTAATTAGCATGTTGCGGCGCTGTGGCGGCAGACTGGGGCCAGCGTGTTGCATCGTGTTGCCTTCACAGCCACATCCTCCAAACAGACAGCAGAGACACACGGATCAAAGCCCCAGAAGGGGAGGAGGAGAGAAGGAAGAGGGGGGCGAAGGAGGGTGGGAAGCGATGGATTCAGCACGTGCCAGGGATAACATGCAGCACTCAGTGGGAGAAGCTCCCTTCCTCCCTCTGCTCCTTACTCACCCCTGACATGGCAGAAATGTGCAGAAAAAGAGACTTCTGAATTAAAATTGTGGGAGGGGAAAGCAGCTGGTAGGGGAAGGGAAGAAAACAAATGCTGTGCACACATTGCAGCAAAAAAAAAACAAAACACTCCGTCATTACAGTCAGCATTATGGGATGTCAGTCAAATACAACGTGAAAAATCCTATTCTTGTCAAGACGTTGGATCAGTCTTTTCCTGTACTGTACGGTAACAAAAGTCAATCATTTAAAAAGTGCTGTGGACTCGTTTATTGTTTTACACTTAATTTCATTTAAAAAAACACAACCAAATTTATCTCAACTGCTACAGGAGGATACAGTTCACAAGTGTTTTCGGTTTGGAGTGCTGTGTACCCACAACTTCTGTGAACATGTAAAAATTGCCCATATAGAAGAAAAATAAACTGTGAAAAGAGCAGAGAGGCAGAGTTATGGAGATGAGCGAAAGGTGTGAATACTACCTCGACTCTGGAGGGAAGATGTACAGTGACCAGGTGTCCCTCTGTCGACACCACTCTGGCTGTTTCTTCTCCAGCCAGTGGAACACTCTGGCAAAAGGACTCTGGAGGGAGGCAGGAAGTGCACAGCACATTCATTATTCATGTGCTCACAGTTTCCTGTTTGCGTTTTGGGAGCAACTGTTTCTCTCCACGGATAGGAGCTTTTGAATTTGCTTGTTCTTAGAAACCTGTTTGTTTCATACGTATGAATGAAACAAGGTTTGTCAAACAACATCAATGTACAGTAAACTTGATATATTTGCAGATGATCTTTTAATATATTCAAAGGGTGGGTCCATTATTGTTTTTCTTTTTCTGTAGCTTCCCAGTGGCGTTCCTTTACGTCTCTAACCACAACCTGTACCGTACAAGAACAAGCAAACATGCACACATGCGCGGACTGACCAGGTTGGCCTCCTCCTCAGCATTTTCCTCTTCCGTGTTGTCCTCCAGAGAGACGTGAGTGGGACCCAGGGCTGAGGGAGAGCCCTTCCCATTGCAGCCACTGTGCTCTGGAGGTAGTAAGTGGCCCAGTGACGGGGGTCTGGAGCTGTGCATACTGGCTGAGCGGTACAGGTAGGGCACCTACACAGGGACAGAATGCAGTTACTCATGTCACAAGGATGCTGTAGACTCATTATCTTATACCGTGTGGTGTTGGTCTGAATAACACATCATCATAGAAGAATGCCAATGAGAAGGACTTACAGTTTAAGGAGTTGTGCTCCAGGTCAAATGTCTTACACAGAACTCTAGAGATTAATCAGAGGTAGAAGCAGCATCTACCTGCAGCAGAGCATCAGGGGGCAAATCCATGGAGCTCCGGGTCTCCACCGACTCCATCCTCCGGTGTCGGGGCCCTCTCTGAGACTGGGACATGGAGTCCGTCCTGACCAGCGAGGCGTCGTCTTCCTCCATCAACCCACCGCCTCCTTCTCCCCCACCTTCGTCCGAGCTGGAGCCACCCTCACCGGAGAGGAGAGACCGTCGCTCCCCAGACTGCCGCTTCTGGCGTTTGAGTGACGGGGCACGACCCAGGCTGTTCCAGCTGGACCGGCGGCTGGTCCAGCCGCTGCCAGAGCTCCACGGGGCATTGGGGGAAGAGCTCTGGGCGCTGGTCTGGAGCGGGAAAGATGACCAGGAGGGCAAGAGAGGGACAGAGTGATAATTAGCAGGACAGAGAAAAAGAATTACAAGAGGGGCAGTGTGTAAATGTGTCCATCATGTCTTAGAACTCTGGTGATGTTGCTCTTTCAGGCAAATAAACCAAGCTGAATTGGGTTGACTCAGCTTGACACGAGCTGAATTGAACAGAGATTCATGCTGACAGGCAGACGGGAGCAGACATAGAGATCTGGGCTTATTTTTCTCAGGTCTTTATCCCGATCATCAGTTTGTCAAATAAAGAGTGGCAGTGGCAGCAGTTAGTAGACGGCACGTCACATCAATCATCATCAATCATTATGACTTCAGCAGGACACATACAATGGAAGAGAGACACTCGGAGGAAAGCCAGGTATAGCGGTGGGGGCTGGGGGTAATTCCTGGCACCTTACATGTGTATTGATGGATATGTTAATGTTCATCCTGGAAAAGGATGATTACACTTGAAATCCAAAGAATGCTTTCATTGTATGTGAGAATAACAATGAAGATACAAACCGGTGATTTGTCATAGCAGGCTGGGTCCATGGAGACGTTGCTGCCTCGACGGGACTCGTAGTCCAGGATGGGGTCCCCCCCAACAGGCAACTTGGGTACGGGCATGGGGGTGGCAGCCGTGTGGGTAATCAGAGGTGGAGTCAGACTGGTCTTCAGGTCCACATGACCATTTACAGGCACTACTAGTAAAGGAATAGGGATGAAGAAAGTTGAATTTAGTGGTTTAGGAGGGGGTTAGAGCAATGAGGATGAGGGTTAGAGAGGATTAAAGCAACCCATCCTCACAACCAACTCGTCAAAAATGATACCGGCGCACAGAGACACCCTTTAGCGTCTGTATGAGTTACTACGTAAACCTAAAAACTAAGTACAACCTACGTACGGAAGTTTATTTTGAAAAGACACTGTGCATGTAACAAGCGGAAACTGACACGCCCAAGCATAGAGCTTACCTAGAGCATCATAGTTTGAAGCTTGGTGCCGCTGACCAAGCGTCGGTATTCGAGGAGTTGGATGTGAGAATGTGTTGAGGACCAGGTAAAGAATGGAGAAGAAAAGGAATGAGTCTAGTGCATTTAAGATGGCGATGATGAGAATAAAGCAACAGAGGTGGGAGATATTTGGGAAGGAACAAAGAAAAAGTTCATAAAAAAGCATTATGGAGGAGAAGGAAAGTGCTAACTTGAGGAAAAACAGCAGGAAGAGGTGGCACACAGGGAGGAGCGCCATGGGGGCCCGCCCTCAGTAAAGCAGCACACCGTACTTAAAAATGGATGTCTCGTACTGTTATTGGGCAACATGAATATTTTAACGGGGCATTAATCTTGTGGGATGCATGCGAGAGAATATGATAGTTGGCAGCAACACAAATACGTGACATGCGGCGGGGCAATGCAACTTTAATAACGCTAATTCCTCGGTGTTCCAACCTTTATCCGAGGCCTAGGAGAAGTATATTAGGCTCTTCCAGCTATGTAAGCGGTTTCACGCAGAGCATCTGAAGGGGCCGAAGGGGAGATGATAACATACGTCTAGGAGTTTGCACTCCACACAGCAGTGTTTCCATTGGGCTTTTCAGGCTGCGCGAACAGTAATTAGCGGGAGCGGTTAACTGGCGTATGAGGAATTATGGATGAGGCTGCTGTTCTGGTTTGATGCGGCACAGGCACGTGCCGACTGAGTGTGGTTGGAAAAGCAACGGGGGGGTGGGGGGGGGGACACAGGCTGAGACCAGGAGACCAGAGACGTAGAACAGGTGGGGGATGTTTGCACAGGGTATACTTCAGATTCCTCTGGCCTAACTTGCTGCTGTATCACAAGCGATTACATACATTTTGTAAGAAAGACAACACAGTGTCTAATCAACAGAGCTCAGGGAGGGAATGTGCCAGCAGTTTACTGTGCGAACACAGATGGTACAAGTTATGTCAATAGAGGCTTTTGAAAAACTCCCTGAGGGTTGAGTTCTGTTCTTTTGAATTCCTCTTGCAGCATCATTGACTCGAGCAGCCACGAAATGCGCCGCCTGTATACACACACACGCGTATATTTCACCTGCAGAGGCCGATAAATCCTTCTTGCTGCCGTTGACGTCCTCCATGCTTCGTGTACAGGAATCGATCTCCGAGCCTGATTTAGAGGCATCGCCCTTGACACAAAAAACACACACAAAAAGTCAGAAGAGAGCACCTGCGAAAATATCTGTTTCTTAGGGGAGTTCACAGAAAGCACGTGGGTTGAAGTTGCCTCTAAACACAGATCCCTGCTTGGCTTTAGCTTAAGTCTCGGTGTTGCATCAGTCCCTGCTCGAATCTGGCCCTGGATCAGTCCCTAGAGGCAACCTCCCTCTTGTAGGCAGGGCGAGTGAGGGTGTGGTCTCCTCGATCACAGGTACAGAGAGACGGTGAAAAAAGTTCAACTACGCCAAGTGTTGCCATGCAAAGGACAGTGAGAAGGTTCATGGAGAAACCACACTGAAGTTCAACTGGTAAAATGCAACATGGCACTTTTCAAAGAGAACCTGGCAGGCATATTTTTTTCTTGAACAACACATCGGCCGCATTGGCCATTCTTTTTACTTGCCGTGACCTGTCAACGGCTACAAAAGAGCTTCAGTGTGGTTGCTAGGTCTGCCTCACACTTACACACAAACACACAACACCGATGTTTCTTCACTGTGCCGCGAGGCAGTCCGTAAATCAGAACCGTTTATTCCTCGTTTCGTTCTCTGTCATCGTTCCAGACAACGATGTCAAATGGAGTCTTTCTCACTATCTCGCATTAACATTTGGGTTCATCTCTTTCAGGCTCTGAATTATTCTCCTCTCCCCTTTGCTTCACGCTGACTTCCACTCGCAAAACCTAGCTCTTGCTTGTTTTTGCTGCGCTGTGCCAGAGCCTGCAGACTGCATTAATGTGTTGCGAGGGTGCCAGGTGGATTCTGGATTAATAGAATGCCGACCCCGTGAGTCAGACCTCTGTGGTAGCAAAGTGAATAAACTGTGTGCAGAAAAGGCCTCGGGACCTAATCACTGTGCACCTCCTTTTAAACTAACAAATTACTTTCTTTATACTCCCAATGAGTGTAAGAGAAGGACACAGTGGGTGTGGATATACTGCATGTTGTATTTGTGTACAATCTGCGGCCATCTATAGCTATCTTTGAACTTTTTCCTTCTAGTTAAAGCCACTGTTTGTGTGCCCCAGACTGGTTTCTCCAGTAGAATAGGAGACAAAAAAAAATAGAAGGGCAGTTTCAGTCAATTTTCTGTTACACCGTTCTGTCCTTGCATGAAAGTAGTTTTGCAATTGTTGTTATTATTATTATAACAGGATGTTCTGAATTAACTAAAGAAGTAAGGAATTCAACTTAAGGAGCCTTTTGGATGAATCAAAAGCCAGTTGCCTTTGACTTAGCACTTCCAGATATACCATGATCTGAATCACAGAGAAACTTTTACTATAGTGATTACTACTTGTGTAGTAGGGCTGTACTGAATAGTTGAAAGGTCCAAGCTTCATTTGAGTTCTAAATCAATCTCTTTACTGTGTTAAAATGAAGTCCAAAAGTCTACATTCACTTGAAATTCTTCATTTCCAGAATTCCCAACACGAGTCATATACTTGGCTGGACATAATAGCAATACGGTTAGTTTGGTTTATTTTCTTCTCCTTGTTCTGAGGTGTTTGCTATGTATATCTTACTGAAGATTTGTTTTGCAATGGATACGTACATAAGAGAGCAATTGAAACCAGATTCAAATTTGTAATCTTAAAAATATTTTAAGTTGATTCTGATCGGGAGCAGTATTGACACACATCACTGCTAACTTGACTTAAGCTATATTTTAGAAATGTTTGGCCAATAGATTATACAGCAGGCAAATTCTCACCGGGACATACGGCCCAAAATCACAACAATTTATAACTAAACATAAAAAAAAACTGCGAAAGAACCTCTGCCACAGGACTCATCAACCTAAAGTCAAACAATCAGAAAGGACTGCTGCGATAGGGCAAACCCAGCGGAGCATCGTTGCTAAGCATTGTGGGTGCTTAACCTTATCTCCTCCCCCTCTCTCTCTCTTCTTCAGGTAAAAGGGGAAAGAGAGGAGAGCAGTTGGTCTTGGTTTTGGTTCCTGCTGAGCAGCGGTCAGTTGGGAGCTTGCATCTGCAGTGGGTGACAAAGTGTGTTTGTGTACTCACAGGAAAAGCAACGCTAGGCCCGGGGATTTGAGAGGATCTTGTAGTATAAGCACAAGGACCAGACCTGACGGGCTCAGGTGACGAGCGATGGGACAACCTGACCCTCATCTCCCCTTTCTCAGGCACACACACACACAAAACAGCTGGCTTTCAGGAGGTGACCCAGGTTTTGAAATTATTTCCAGGATCGCCAGTTTACCCACTGAGAACAACAACCATCATCATCATCCATGTGTCCTCCGTGGACTGGCTGCTGTCGTTCTCCATGCTAAGGCCTTTTATTTATTTATATATAGGGGCGCGTCAAATCAAAAGGCAATGTAAAGGTTTGCTGCTTCATATGAGAGTTGCAACAAAATGATGAACAAATATATTGGTAAAAAAGTAAAACAATTCTTATTTAAACAATATCTCATCCTTTTTTCTTTTCAAAGCCCATTTTTGCAGCACAATGATCTGACAATGATTCCGTTTTAATCTGTGGGGTTAGGTGACGCTAGCTTCACTTATTCAATAGAAGTTAATGCAATCAGATGATTCCCTTATACCTGCAGGACAAACACTGCGGAAGATAAACTGAGGCTATTACTTCTCTTGGCTCGATAGCTTGGCTACACTTGGTTAATAATCATTGCTTTCGGGAAATATAAAGTGTGACTCTTCAGGCTGCATGATAAAAAAAGTAACAGTTTATTAACTATTGATCTATGTGCAGCAGTAGTACACTATCTACTAGCAGGAAGACCCAGAAAGAGCAGCTCAAACTGCACATTTCTGACCGATTGTGTCAAAAGATCGAGCTGACCTAAGATCTGCTCTGCACTAATCCGTTGCTTATCAAGAGTGCACTGTGTTATTTCGGAACCCTCAGTCAACTGGCTACAGTGAAACCACATCAGACTGCAAGGGGGAGATTAATCCAGCTCAGACTCAGACAGAATTTCCTTCTCTTTCCCCCAGGTTGCTGTTTCCTCCTTAACATTCTCTGTCTTCTCTATCTTGTCTGTCTGCATCATCTTCTCAGTGTCTTTTGTCTCTTTTGTTCCCTTTCCCTCTCTAGTACATGATGTACCAACTTCTTCAAAGGCAGACATGAATCCTCATCCACGCTGTCAGAAAACAAATCCTTTCTAGAAAAAAGATCCAGCCAGGGTGAAAAAAAAACATACATCAAGTTTTCTCTTATTTTCCAGATTAAGGCATCTCAGGAATTAAATAAGAAGCAATCTTCAGAGAAGCCTTTGCATTTTTTTGGTTTGAATACTTATCTTGGGGACGGAGGAGATGTTAGTCAGATAATGTTTCTCATTGTCCATTTTCAGTACGTTGGTGTTCATGTGAAAGATTGCGGGCCAGGATCAGTGAGCGGAAGGGACTGTTGGAGGTTTCACGGGTGTGAAAGCAAAGGTGGAGATGATTGCTTTGGAGCAGGGGTGGCGAGGGGGATAGGACTCGAGGGAAATCCTTGTCCCGGAATAGCCCGGTAGTTTGGATAGCTTGTTTACACTCCGCCACCCCAATTTGGGCACGGTGGCGGCAGCAGGAGATAGGCCAGACCAGGCCTGCTGCTGATAGCCAGACAATAATAGACACCAGGGCATCTCAATTACACCGCTTTAAAAAGGCTGTTAATGGGAGACGGCGGGTGGATGTTGATAGGAGGAAGAGGGGTAATTGTGTGTGTGTGTGTGTGTGTGTGTGTGTGTGTCTGTCCACCAAAATTGCATCCTACCACAGCTGCATTTGAGACGCATCGGTCCAGAATTGGATAGGATACCTGTGCTGTTGTAGCAAACCTCTAAACTAACACCACCAATGTCCGCCACAACAACACATGTATGGAAGTCCAGGAGTGCTGATATTTAAATGAAATCGTTTAATCAAAGTAGATTTTTCTCACTTGTATGTACATATTAAAATAGTAACATCTCTTATTTCCATCTTTTCAATGGAAATTAAAAATCAAATCTCGCCTGTACTGCAAAAAACTGCCACAGTCATTATTTTTCAAAATATAATAAACCCCACAAACTAGACTTTTAAGAATGTCTTCATTTTGTCTTATTTTTTAATGAAAATGAAATAGATCAAGAGTCTGCAGCCACACTAGCAGGTCTACGAGGCTGTACTCAGCCAAGCTTTGAGCTAATGCTAACGTCAGCATGCTAACACGATCAAGATGGAACCGTCAGATGTTTGCAGTTTACCGTAATCACCATTCGTGACATTGTGTTTTTTTTTTTGTTAATTAGCAATAAAACCAGAATGATAGCAGAGGCAGATCGCCTCATCATTTAAAGTTATTACAATTTTTCCTGAGGGTGACATGAACATGTGTGCCTAATTTTCATCCAACAGTTGGATGGAAATTTGACCACAAGTCCATTTGAGGACACCTCCAAGAGAAACTGGATGAAAAGGAAGTGATTCACCAAAAAGTACGATTCTTCCTCCACGCCGCAACTTAAAAAAAGCAGTTATTGCCAAAATCAAAATGATGATGAAATTAATTTCCAAATTGGAAGATAATGCGCACCATAAACTTCAAAATAAAATGGTAATTAAATTTACGTTCCTTTTTTTATTTGATTGAATGACTTTATTATAATATTGGCAGTCCTGGACATCTGTAGGCGGCTAGTACATACAATGAATGCAAAGTTTTAAAAGGCAATGTAGGTAAATCAAACTATAACAACAGGTATAACCAGCCAGCAGACTCCACTCAAATCCTCATTATAAAGCATTAAAAGTCTCCAGTGGGCTGCTGCGTTTTAACAATTTGGAACATTTGCCCATTTGAAAGCTCGGGGATCAACTCTGGATAGCAATCGACAGTGTAAAATTAGAGGGCACGAGGACGAGACTTACAACCATCTGTTTTTCAAAGGCCCCGTTTCCCAGAGTGTTCTAACCTTGCCTTAAGAGCCTGGGTAATGCAAACAGAGTTGATCTCCCCCCCTCTCTTTATTAGCTCTCATCCTCTAGTCCGGCTGGATTTATCTGGCTGTGCCGGTGCCTCCCAAACACAAAAAAACCCCAGCACTCAATCCCCCACTTTCTCTCTCATTCGCTTCATCTCTATCCTCCAGCCAGATAAAACAAAGACTGAGAGAGAGAGACATTTTTTTAACAGCACCGGTATAGCGATCTTACCCCCGAGGCTAGAATTCGGAAAAAAAGAGAAGGGTGGAGGGCTGGTGGGAGGTGAGTGTTCAATCTGAGCTTTGACGCGGAGTCTGCTTTTTTAAAAAAAGAACATGAAGAGGAAGACACACACGATAAAAGTGACGCAAGTCTTGAAGCACTTTCTCTTCTGAACAGTCACTCGCTGCCCCGGTTGGTTTCAGCAGCAAGGGCATCATGCAGAAGGCGGGTTAGAGGACCTTTTGATGATGTGACATGTTCTCTGGCAGCCATGTTGGAGGTCCTCTGCTTTTTGTCAACATAGGTGATTCTACAGCTCTATTATGGTCACTCAACTTTCAAAAACACCCTACATGCATTTCCATTTAGCCCAATTGGTGTTGAGCGATTCACTAGAGGTTTTAAGATTTGAATTGTCGAGGCTTGTACCATCACCACACGACAGAAAAAAATACTTTTTGCCATTGTGTTGATGGATTGGTTGTGTCTGGTTACGGACATCAGTTTTAACAATTTCAACTTGGTTTCTGCAAAATCATGTTTTTTTTTTGCCACCAGTTCGGAGAGACTAAATGGTTCTCTACCCATAAGCCCCAGCGGGATACGAAGCCAGTGGTTGTCGTAACTGGGAACAGAGCGCCGCAATCTGTTCAGAGTTAACCCAGACCATGTGTTGGGCAAGTTTCTCAGGAAGTGAAAGTTATTTAAAATACATGATGCCATGTAATAACATTTCTTGAATTATTACATGGCATCAAAAGTAGTTAGTTAAGTTACCTGTATACAGTATTATCATATTACTTTCGCTAGCCAACAACTGTTTTGGAAGTTGTGATTTGTTACACCACTCATTGCTGGGGACTCCTTACTGCCCAACACTGACCCAGACTAAAGAAAGCTGATTGATTTGAACTACAAGGAGTAATATTTAGCTTCTGATTGCTTTGTTTTAAGCTTTGTGATTGGATATTCACCATAATGCTCATTTCAACGTACAAAGGCTTGTACCTTTGTCTTCTTTTGTTTTTTTTAATCAAAGAACTAGATTTTCTAACACAGTTGCTCATCTTTTGGAAGATCTCCAATTGCAAGCCATCTGATGTCTGAGCTGAAAAAAATGAACTGGCCATTCACTTCCAACATTCGGTACTCTATTGAATTGGTTTGGCAGCAAAACATTCAGCGGTGGAAAAAAACCCTGAAAACCTCTGTGAATAAAACGATGTGCATATCACTAAAGGCAAAGTAGAAAATACAGCAGCTTTTCTTTTGTAATTTGGGCAGAGTGGCCCCTTTTTGAGACACTAGCAGCTAGCATGAGCTTGGAGTTTGATAAATGGTCTATAGGGTTTGTTAATCAGCCAAAAGCAAGGCCCACACAGGACCTGCCCACACTTTGAGTTATTCTGCTACTATTGTGTACTCAACAATTTATGACAAGAATGCAACCTCCAGCTGTGGCTGCTGAGAGACCTGACACATGACTGCAAAGCCTCTGTAAGGAAGGGTGAGGAGAAACGGGTGGAGAGGGAGGGCAGAGGGGAGGGCGGGAAGGCAGAGCTGCAGTGCTTTACATACCCCTGAGTCTACAGGCAGCTGAATAAGGCTCGGCTGGACATGCAAGTCGTCCCGCTTGCACACTTCCTATAGTGGGAGTGATCATTGCAGCCGGACAGGAGAGGGAGGCGACACGGAGGAAAAGAGGCACAGAGGATGAGAGGCGGAAACCACAGCAGTAGACAAGAGCAGAAGGAGAGAGTTAAAGGACATTCAGCCTGTTGGTAACATTTTCGACTTCACCGTGCAACATGTCAGAGCAACCGTCCTGAATCACAGAGTGCAGTCATTTCAGCGTATTTCAGCGAGTTGAATATACAGGTTGAAAGCAGGAGAAAAGTCAAGACAGCGGAGTCCAGAGGTGAAGAGCACGGCCACATTTTCACCTCCGCTCAGGGCACAATGTGCTCGGCCCCCGGATGCATTCCTGTGCAGCTCACCCGACAAGTAAATGTGAATCGTGCATGTTCACATGTGTGTGTGTGTGTGTGAAATGTATGTTTATTGTCAGGCTGAGAGGTGCAATAAAAAAAGAAAAGAAGAGCAGCTCCTGTCTCTTTGTTGTTAATAGATAAACACTGCACTCTCTGCGGCGGATATTGGATTCAGTCACATTGACACACAGTCACAACCTGAACAGAGAGACACAGTGAGAGGAAGACATAGATAACAGGAAGTATGGAGGAGATGAAGAGGATGGAGGAAGGAGTTAAATCAAGAAAATAAAAGCAGGCAAAAGATGATTGAAGAAAAAAAAAAAAAACACCTTCCATCACATGATTTCCCTTCTGTCTTTACGTCCAAAGCAATATGGGCATATTGGAAGCGATACATTTCTGTGCGTCTTGGCTATACAGCCGTACATCTCTCCTGGCTTGGTTCACATCATTCAAACCGCCCGTTACCTAGCAACCCTGACGCAGGGAAAGTTTGACTAAAAATAAACTTAGTGTTTGTAAAAAAAAGAAGAAACAAAGGACGCTAAGTTGAAAAAGGAGAGGGAGAATTAAACCGACAGCTCTGGGATGATACAGAAGAGCAGAGGGGAAGAACAATAGACCTTAGGGGGTTTCATTTGGTCTTATTTGTATGAGAATCTGTATTCTCATACAGCTGTGATTCTCATGTGTTTGAAGATTTCACAGGCAGGTAGCAGGGAGAGGATCGTTTGAGTTTTTTTTGCTCAAAAACTAAACTAAACAAAAAAGCAGCTGCCTGCTGCAGCTGGAAATGAGACAATGAGATAGATATATGAGGGCGGACCAAAAGAGCAAAGCTGCAGGCCGGAAAGCCAAAACAACGAGCTGAAAGACGCAAAAAAAACTAGTTAGTGAACCTAGCTTCTTAGCGTTAGCATTGTTTGCCACAAGTCAAATGTAGTCCATTTTAACCCCAGTGTTTAAAACATGAATTGAATCAGGACTCTGTGTAATGTAGGGAATAATGTAGAGAGAATGCGTTAAGCAACAGCTAACAACGTCTGTCCTCAAGTAGGCCGTTGGAATTTGAGTGATATACGACAGCAGCAAAGTCCCGCCCCTTCCAGTTGACCACCTTGGGAACTTATTTTGGAAAAGAAATGTACGGTAGTCAACGGCGAGAGACAAAATGTTTTTTGGATCCCGTTTGAATTGTGTTGATTCTGTCATCACCAAAAGTTACGTTAAGTGACGTCATAACTTTCTCTCTCGTTGAAGCTAGGACTGTGTGTTTCGTACTGGGATGTACTCACACGAGCAAACTGACGAACTCTCCTCTCGCATAGCTGCAGCTTTCAACATGGCCAGACTTTGTGAATTTAACGTAATTTAATACTTTTTTCCTCGTTCTGCAAGAACAATGTGAAATGTGCCAAGTTAATGGCCGTGTTGGTGTTGGTGGTATACTGGGCAAGGCGAGAGTTCACTGAGCGGTTTCACACAAAACCAAATGATATTTTCACAAACCTACGACAAACTTGGACTTTTTCGACTTGCAAAGTAATCTTTTGAGTTGACAAACATCATGTGTTTGGCAACAATTCAAACGGGAACAAAAACGTATTTCTTTCTCGCCGTTATCTACCACAAGTACTTTTTTCTGAAATAAGGTCCCATGAAGAAGAAATACCTCACCTCTCTCTTATGAATTATCTTTTGTTCCTGCCCACACAGGTATTGCACCAATCAAATTACAGTGCTAGTTGAAAATCTAAATTTTTCTTTTTGCTTATTACAATTTTCACATAATAGGAATACATGTCACAAACCAAGCAAGACCTAATTTTGGTGTCAGTTGGACTTTAAAAAGTCACCAGAAACGCATTAATTCCAGTCTTGGCCGCCATGTAAAGCCTTCATCCTAAGCAGCTTTGGTCATTGTCTCCCACCTCCCATGTGGCTCCATTCACCACAGCAATGCACTTGATAGTTGTACGGCAGATGAGCACAATAGGAGGAGAAGCCCATTCAAATGAATCCATATTTTATGAGGCTGTGAAGCTCTCTCCCTGCCACCCGCCGTCTATTCTCTCTATCCTCTCGCCCCAAGAGCCAAAGAGCGTCGGAGATCAAAGCATAGGCGCTGTCACCCCTTAAAGAAAGAGAAAGAGAGGGGGAGACAAGTAGACAGCTAGAGACAGGCTGAATACTCGTGTGATTTACTCTCTCCATCTCGTCTCAGTAAAGCTGAAAAGTAAGGAGTGGTCGCTCAATGAGTTTCAGCTTCTTTGCTCGCCG
>NW_022280034.1:13510027-13526637 GCF_004355925.1 Anarrhichthys ocellatus
GGCATGAGAAGAAGTCACCCGAGCATGAGACTGAAACGAGGTGATGCGGGCTGATGCACCGTCTAGTCTAGCAGACATAGTTTTCTTATGATGTGCTTTATGGCATGACTGTGTTGGCAAATAAGCAGCAACAATAATGATCCTCATAATGATGACTGCTGAGATAGCAGGGAGAGAGTGGGAGGAGAAGAGGATGACAGCGAGGTGAAGATGAAGAGGAGAGGAGGGGGGGGGGGGGATATGAAACGCTGCAACTTGTGTGTTCTCATGTCCTCGCATAGCCCGCCGCAGAGAGCGCAAGAAAGGCTACAGGTTAATTAATGCCTACAGTGCATGAGTTGGTAATGTATGTGTGGGCGCGGACATCCAGCCATTAGTGTTATGCGTGCCTGCATGGAACAAATATGCAGTTCATTGAGTAGTTTAGCCTCATGTCTCAGCCTCAAATGCAAATTTTCTAAAAATAATTAAATAATATATATATTTTCATTTAAACAGGGCGGAATGATGATGAGAATACTTTCCAAGACACTTTCACTGTCTTCAGAAATAATTTGTGTTAAGACCTGGAAGCAAGCCAGACCACAGTGCGAGATTCAACCAGTTGACCTGCTTTTTAAATGGAGATAAATAATCTCAACCCGGTGGCCGATTTCTTGGCAGATGCTTTCAGATTTAAGACGAAATAGCTCAACCAGCAACATTGTACCTCGGTCTGGAAACCCTCGACCAAGATGGCCACCAACAAGTTGAAGAGGACGTAGTTGCCGAAGGTCATGAGTGCGATGAAGTAGAGGGCGGCTACAGGAGTGGTGGAGGCCATGCCGTTGTATAACACCTTATTCCAGTCCTCCTGGGTCAGGATCTGGAGAGGAGAGGAAAAAAAGTATTTATGGGAAAGAGCACAGCTTGGTTCAGCAATTGTTGTGGTAGTTTAATAATATCTGTTTGATAAATTGGCCGCTCGCTAAGCCTCGTCCTCCCTTAGATACTGTTTCTATGCTTATCAAACTAGGCACTCATGCTGTTTAACTTTCTAACAGTGGTAGGTTTACCACGCCAAGGTCTGGGTACAAAAGCGGGCTTCTCCTTGCTAGCTGGCAACCATGACTTTAACGGCTGAAGTGACAACCGTTTAGGCTTCTGCCCTTCAGGCCCGTTCACTAATCCGTCCATGCTGTCATTGGCAGATTTCATCAGCTGAAGCTAGCCAGCTAAGCTAACGACATAATGGGTGATATAACACACAGTGGATATGCTAGTTAGGAGCAGGCTTTATCAAAACATATCGTCACACAAACTAATGTAGTTTGTTATCAAAGTGCAAGTTGGCTTTGACAGCAACATTGGGTAAGAGGTAGAACAGAAGCTAGTTAGCCGGAAATGCTAACGTTTACAGCTTATATTAGAGCACACTATTTCATGTATTCCTTACACTTCTGCTTTTGTGTTTTTCGGTTTTGGACGAAGCTCAAATCTTAAATGCAGAAGTATTGCAGTTACTGTTACTGCACACACACACACACACACACACACACACACACACACACACAGCACAAGACTGACGAGGTCTGAAGTGCCTAGGAGGAAGTTGAATTTGTGTTCAGTAATCAGTCTTGTATTTCTATGTCAAAAACATAAATGCCTTCTCTGCACCACGAGTTCTTCATTTGAAAGGACAGAATGCTGAAATGTTAGACAATGTCGACTGGATCAGTGCAGCTACATTAAACCGTCCATCGCAATAACGCGCATGACAGTACAATCTTCTGTGCAGCAGGACATGCTGACACTGTACATCATCTCTGATCAGATGTTTCACTGAATTATATATGGGTGCTATATTTAGGGTGATAAATACCATACAGTAGTATAGATAGATAATGGATGAATGGTCGGACCTGACAGAAGGCCTAATCACAAATCCAAGGTGATATGAGGCAAGCGGCAGGCCTACTTAACCTATAAGATACTTGGAAATGGGAATTAGATCGAGTGGAAGAAAATGAGGGAGCTAGATAAAGGCCAGACATGGAGCGAGAGTGAAGAGGAATATTTGATTCGATATGTTTTATTTATTCAGGAGGAAATTGTATTGTCAGCCTCCGAATGGGGACAGGTTCAGTCAGCGCCAATGAAGCAGGGAAGATGCCGGTTTGCTTCGGGGCACTTCAGCCGGTAGTTTGATCACACAGGAAGTCAGAGATTCCAGATGGTGGATGCAGTCGCATTGGCTTCAGGTCATGCTGCTGCTAAATTGTCACCTCATATCAACAGACTGTGAAGTTGAGCGTTAAGCGTTTCATGGAGTAGAGGATGGGTAGAAAAGGGTATATTGCTCACCTGGAAGACGGTCACTATGGCCCAGAGGAGGGAGTCAAAGTTCTTTCTGTCCGGCAGGGTGTCTCCACTCTGCCCCTCGGATCCAAACTTGCAACCAAACAGATGCATCCCCAGGATACTGACACAGGAGGAGGGAGAGCCAGGAGAAAACAAACAGGAAACGGAGGGGTAAATGTTTACGTCAGGCCAACCCGTTAGATGCAGGACAAATAAACAGAAATAAACATGTTTTGACTCCATCATACTGATAATACCTGCTGCTTGCATGGCAGCTCAGGCAGAATATACTGAACATGAATGACAATTACTGCTCAGGGGATTGTCACAAATAAGCGTGAATAGAAGTATTCATTAGTTAGTTTTATTACCCCAAAAAGTAGCACAGGCAACAAAAACGCCATTTACTGTCAGTCAGGTAATAAACAGGTTATTGGTTCATAAACAGTTGGCCCATAATGCATTGTGACAGTGATGTTGCCAAGAAAGGAAGACGAAGTGTTTTGTTTTTTCAGGTTCAGCACCATGGAGAGCGTCACAAACCATGTCAGTGACACCTTCATAGTCATACTTATTAGAAACAAAGGCAATATTTCACCCAACTAAAAGGTGTTTACAATAGTTTGGAAATTAAAGGAGCGGTTCAACAGTATCTCCTTTCTTTACGGAGATCGAGCTGGGAGTCGATGAGCACATCCTAGCACGACGGCTGGAAGCAGCGATGGGAACAGCTAGCCTGGCTCCGTCCAACGTAACTCGTCGCATCTCATTTGTTTCATCTGTGCAGCGCAGAGCGGTGAAAACACCGCAAGAAAGAGAGTTCAGCGCCACATGCAGCAAGACGGCTAATCCGTGGTGTGTTTCTATTATGGAACCAGCAGTCTTTTATTCAGAAACAGACGCTGAAGCTAAACTGGAGCTGAGGGATCAATGAGCAGGCCTCTGCGGTGTCAACTTGGCAACTCTTCACTCAAATCAAAGGCTGTTTATATACGCATACACAAGGCTCTTGGAGCTCTGCGTGTGTGTCTACTGAAGTGCATGTGTGGCCTCATATATGTGCAGTCGGGTATACAAACATCCCAACAAGCTGCCGAAATGAAGCCGCTCATTGCTCAGATACACCAAACACACACGACTAAGATGGAGGTAAAATCTAAAGTTTCTTGCTTGTGAGTGGAGATACTTTGCCCAAGTTTACCAATTCAATTGTTGGCCCTGTTCCCGCTGTTAGTAACAGTGGCGGCTCAGCCATTGCCGTGTTGAGCGCCGCGAGGAGGCAATCACTCAATCATAGATTTGCTCTGAATTGTTTTAACTTTACAGTACATGTAATTGTTTATTTAAGTACTTCATGTGGGATTCCCTTTTTTTTTTTGTCACTGACTTTAGTCCAGATCGTGACAGTGTTGTTTCTACTAACACAGTCACTGGTAGTTGTTCGACATTACTGCCTGCAAGCAAGTTAAAACATCAATTCATTCAAAATCAGTGGCCATGTGTATTTGTTTATTGCACACCCTCTTAGCTGTACCAGAGTTAGCTATGAGTTCATTTACATCTGTAGTCCCTGGGCAGGAAACACAAAACATCTCTCTTAAGACAATCGAGATTTTGCATGATTTAAAACAGAATCTGATGACAGTCAGTGGACTGTTTGGTCACTGTCAATCAAATCTGATCAAACCACACCCACACCGTCCTTAGGAATTAAATGATGTCTGGTTTTGAGTGTTAAACATTTGATAAGAAATATCTAAAGATGTTGTTCTTGTTCTTTGATGACGCCGTTTGGTCATGCATAATAAATCTTATCGAGAAATAATTTCGATTTGAAGCGTAGCGTAGTTAGGTTTTGTGTGTGTGTGTTTGTGTGCGTGTGCAGAGAGCCTCCACACATTGGATTCTGTTGAGCTCAGCCACAGGCCTAACCAGGCAAATGGAAGGGTTGCTGACGAAAACAAGGAATCACTTAAGTCTTATCACCCCATCGACTGATCTCCCCTTCACATGTCTGTACTGATCACAGCTTCTCTCTGCTCCTTGCTTCCCATATTGACATCACGATGTACTCATCTACCAATTTACTTTCACTCCACACCACTGTGCTTTTAACTCCAAATTTGTTTCACGGCCCCTTCAACTTACCTCTTCTGTTTTCTATTTTCAACTTTCTTTGACTTTGATGGTTCACCCGTTTTTTTTGGATCCGATTGTGAAATCGATACATTTAGCCGTGTCAGACGGGACGCAAGGTCGCTCACTCCTCCTCCGCCTACCTGAAGATGAAGATGAAGAGCATGAGCAGCATGCAGAAGGTGGCCACATTGTCCATGGTCTTCATAAGCACCACCAGCTGCCTCTGCAGGGCCGGCATGAAACGGACCAGCTTCAGCACCCGCATTAGCCGGAAGGTCCTCAGCACCGACAGACCGCCATCCTGCTGACCCACTATCTCCCACACGCTGTCCAAAGAGAAGAGAGGCACACACACACACACACACACACACACACACACACACACATACTGTATATCTTCATGTTCATCTCTATAATCAGATTCTGCAATCATATGCAGAGCTGCGAGAAAAAGATTGTTTTTCATTTCGGGGCTTTGTGAAAACCCCCGTCGTCAGGAAATCCTTCTCTGCCGCTCACCTGATGACCACGATGCAGCCATCGAAGATATTGTAGGGGTTCTTGATGTAGCCGAAGGGCCCGTAGACCAAAATCTTCAGCAGCATCTCCAGAGCGAACAGGCTGGTGAACACAATGTTACTGATCTCCAACGCATTGGTCAACTCCTCGGGCTGGAGACGGAGACACGGACAGACAGACACACAGAGACCAAAAGAGAGGAGACGTTAATGCATGGTTGATGCTTGTATCTACACTTATCAGGGGATGAAAAAAATAAAAAATTCCTTTATTTTCAGCTTGACTTTCAGCACTTTGAACTCGTTCTGGATGTGCATGTAAAATAACAAGGCGTTTATATGACTACAGTGACAACACCTACTGTGGAGAGCAAATATGCCAATGGCTAAATTCAATTCAAATATGACAAATCTGTCCTTTCACACTATTTTTATCTCACACCAGGACTCACACTCACACACACACACACACACACACACACTGATCACAATGCTGCTGCTGAATGTGCCTGCACAAAGCTCATCCGAGAATTGGGCTGCCACTCACATCTAGATCAAACAACCGGTGTGCATGTGCCGGGAAAAAGAAAAAAAACACAGAAAGACAGGCAATATAGACAGACAAGAGAAAGAACATGAGCCCAAAAGATAAAAGGCGCGGCACATCCGAATGCGACGCAGTATGCAAATCAGGCATGCACCACGAGCATCCGTAATTATCGGCGAGGAGAAAGGAGCCGGTGGGGACTCTGTTATGTGTCTGTGGGCTGTGCGACACCCCGGACAAGCCTCATGAGGCCTTTCATCTCCACGCAATAAACACTACACAACTCAAACGCGCTGTCATGCACACGATTTGCACTGACGTGACACAGAAGATGGAAGGTGTCGAGAGCCCGATCCGTGTCTGCATGTTCTCCATCGTAAAAGTGTAAGCAAATGTGCGCACGTGTGTGTGTGTGTGTGTGTGTGATACTGGCTTTTCTAACAGTCTCAATATCCCTCTGTGTGTGTATAAATAGAGGCGTCGTCCCAGCAGAGCCATTATCCCCAGGATGAACCAAGAGGTAATGTAATGTAATGTAAACACAATGTGTGTCATTAAGCCTGTCCTGGTGGGCTGCCACTAATCACTGCACACCGCGACTGTTTTAAGCAGCGATTAGTCAACACTAGCATGGATACACGAGGAGAAAGGAACACAGAGAGTAACATCAACGGTGGAATAACCGTGCTGCATCAGGGCACCAGTTTGTCTGGAGCTCCAAAAACACGGTGAGCCGGTTATTATGTAATATTGCCGCTGGTGTTGTTACGTTGCTCTCCGGTCACATGGGGAAAAAAGGTTGTTCCAACACACCTGCTTTAAAGTAATAAACATTTTAAATGAAATGGAAGCACTCCTCAAAGCCACAATTCTCCTTTGATTAAAACAGTTATTTTAGCTGGCAGAACAGAGGAGTTGCTGGTCCACCGCTGCCTTCATCAGTTAGTTTGTGTTATTGACGTTGGTGACTCCAAACTAACCCTTTAAAATACCAAAGTCACACAGTGACACGAAGAAACTAACCAATCGAGGCAGCGGTAGACGAGCAGCTCCACTGTTCTGCCAGCTAAAGTCACTGTTTTTGTCAATGGAGCCCGGTGGCTTGGAAGACTGCTTACGTTTTATTTGAAATGTGTATTACTTTAATTAAAGAAGGCATGTTGGAACAACCATTTCCCCCATCTTTTTTGAGGTGGCTAAAAACAGCAGTACATTGCTTAGCTTCCCTGCTGCTATTCCTGCTCGCTACTCCAAACTGGGGATGTGCCGACAGCCATCCACTGTATACCCTGACTATGGATAAGTACCTGACCCACCCGTACTTCAAAAAGAAAATTCACAACTATCCCTTTAACTCCAGCTGAAATATTGTTTTGTTGTGGGAGCATTTTTTGGAAAATGCACTTATTTGCACAGAGGGTTGATACCACTCATACCTGTCCATTAAATATAAAGTTACAGCCTGCCGATAGCTAGCTTAGTTCAGCGCTCAGTAAACAGGCACATAATCCCGCCCCTAAAAAAGGGGAATTGTTGTTGTATTTACACTTTGTTTTTTGTACAACTTTTTCAAACAAAATATATAACAGATTTATTATTGAGCTTTATAGATCCCCCCCCCCCTTTATGCTAAGCTAGGCTAACTTACGGCTCCTCATACCTTCATATTTAATGTACAGATTTGAGAAGTGTAATCGCTCTTCTCATTTAACTCCCGCCCGAAAGCCAAGCCTATTTCTAAAAAAATGTATTCCATCGATATCTCACCATGCTGCAGTGAAGTGTACTCTAAGGCGTGTCAGTACGCTGTGACATCAGACTTCAAGTTCTAAACCAAACAGGGCTGTGAAACCAAGCTTTTCAGCTTGGTGTTGAGTCACTCTTTAATTTGAGCTAAAACAAACTAAGTAAATGACTTACATAATGGCAGCTATACTTGCAGAACTTTTTGAAATGTTGCGGTTGAAACTTGATGTAGGTCATTCACTATGGAGCATGTGTGCTCAGCATTAGAAGTCAAACCCTAACTGTCTCCGGAAAACTTCAATTAGAGCACCCTGACAGCGTATCTGAGTTTAAACGAGTCAACCCTTACAAGTCCTTGCTTAGTATTAAGTCATTGCTCCCTTAAGACTAGAAGGAAGGAAGCAGTCGGCCCTGAGGCACAAGACAAGGTCCAGCAACACCAAGATGTAACATTGCACCATAATTGAGAGCCTGAAGCTTCAAACACTGGCTTATGATAAATTACCAGTTTTAGCAAGTCATCATACCTAAATGACAAAATAGGTCGTAACTGCCTTCCAAAGTGACCCAAAAAAGATTGATACGAGCGCATTCTGATCTGCCGCCTCCATGTGCGGGGTTTAAATTTAGACAACTAGAAGTACTTTGTACAGATTATGGTTAAATGTAACCAGCATTGACTGTTGGTAGGGGGAACATCATGGGATCGTCATGTTAGCATTAATAATATTCTTCATAAAGTCCTCATGTTCTATAAAATCAAAGAATACATTCATCTCCAACAAGTTCTAAATTGTTACTATGGCTCTTCTGAGCTGAGCTGTTAAATGAGATGACGGAAATTAATAACGAGGAGAAATAATTGGGGAATTAGAGTGGAGCTGATTTAACATAAGTGTGTTTCATCACGTTACTTGTTAAGTGAGTTGAAGTACTACCATGCAACACATGTGCAATGTTGAATTGATGGAGTAGAAAACAGAGAAGAGGGCGAGGTGACGTATTTCCCCTCTTGCCTCCTTGTTAAAAAAAAGAAGAAGAATCATTTGCCCAAAAGTCGGCTTCCTGAAAAAGAAGCTTCTCTCCGTCTCATCTCACCTCTTTGTCACGGTCTTTGTCTCTTCTGTCTGTCTGTCTGTCTGGGTTCACAGACACGGACGAATCTGTTCGTTTGATCCCGCGCTGCTTCATTGTGTCCATTCGTTTGTGCGCTTATGAGCGCGGAAGCGGCGGCAAATCCTTCATGAACGGCCGCACACACACACACACACGCGCATTGTGAGATTAAGAAAAGTTCAAAGGGGTACACAAATGCTCTGCCGGGGCACTTGGGATGTTTGTGTGTTCTTTTCACGATGAATGCCCTCACACGCAGATACGTATACAACACTCATGTACAGACTAGTGTAAGAACACAAATGAGCACCGCACATCCAGGCCACACCGTGAGCTCTGCTCCCACACTCCTTACCATGTATGAACACACACTGTAGGGCACAAAAGCCCTGCACAGACTCACACCTTATAGCCGTGCCTGTGGCACACACACACATATCCACACACAGCTTTATAATAGATGCGATTGATAAGCCAGAAGGAGAAGTACAGTGAGGTCCGGGTCATTATTTCCCACTCCGCTGTTTCTGCTCTGCTATTGTTCCAGCTTGTATATCCGACATTCCTCAGACATCATGCGAGATTACGGCGAGGGAACAGGGCCGTAAAAAAAACAACCTTTTCTCACCCATCGAAATGCACAAGGGAACCTACAAAAGACTACTGAGGTGCGTGAACCACCTAGAGGGAGATGAAACGTGTCCAAGTGCACAAGGAAGTGAGGGAGACGCACTTTGCTTTGCTCATCGCTGGCTGTGTCCGGGGTAATGAGGCGGCGGCAGCATTAGGAGGTAAAGTGTGTTAGATGAGGAATAGTGTAATCTGGTTAGTGCAAATGTAATGTCACCTAATCTGATGTGATCTAATCGAAACGGGAAGCTGCGCTCTGCTTACGCCCTGGACTGTAGATGATGCACCAATAAGTCTGGTGTGTGTGTGTGTGTGTGTGTGTGTGTGTGTGTGTGTGTGTTTGCTTAGGCGTGCTACAGAAGAGGACATTTCAAGCATGAAATGGAGAATGAAACACTCACAATTACGGGTGGTTTGGTTGTGATTGAAGAATTGCGTTGATTCGTCTCTGAAGGTCTGCACCAACTCCTTAATATATTTGATGGGAGATCTACACCAGAGATGATACTACTAATAATACGGAATTCATCTGATTTTATGTACAAGGGTCTTCTTAGTGTGTGTGTGTGTGTGTGTGTGTGTGTGTGTGTGTGTGTGTGTGTTGTTAACCGAATCTCTGCTCACTTTTGTTGACTTAGCTGGGCCGACGTGCTTTTAGTGCATGTGAAATTCTCCAGAATCTGCCCCGTTAATGATTATTTTTAGCATATTGAGCACGACAACTACCAGACTAGGAGCAGTCATCCGCTTCTTTGGACTGCAAGAACTTGTCGTGCCTATTTTTATTTGCAGACAATATCCGACAGCCTGTTCATGTTGATTGGTAGTTCATTTTAAGTAATGAATTAAATCATATATCTAAATGGATTACATCAATGGACTTTTCTCAATGTTAAGGAAACTTATTATATCTCATACAAAAAGCATAATATGTTTCTACAGTTTATTTGCTTTTAGTGATGAACTGGATAGTATTTATTGATATGATTTGTCCACACAGTTGTCCGGTTTATAAGTTCTGCCATTTTCAAAACGTTCCCACATCAACTGCAGGTTGTCCAATAATAAATTGTCCCCCTCTCTTTCAGGATTATCTGTGGACATGTACAGCCATACAGAAAGCTGAATGCAAAGGGGAGACATTGTAGATTCAGAGCAAGAGAGGAGAACTTGCTAAATACAGGCAGAATGTTATTTGACATTTCACTGAACCAGGAAATAACTGAATGCAACATTTGATCACCTCATTGATTCTCCCCCTTTTTTGATTTCCATGGCTGGAAAAGCCATCCCTCTATAAACCGGGATTAGCAGCTGTTGTTTTTACCGTCCACGTCTCACCATTGTACAAATTGGGAAAAAAAAAAAACGCTTTTCTTAGGCCTGTCTTGGAGGGAGGACACTGTTTTCAGATGCCAACTCGGCATTCTTCAGGCAGGGTCGGATAAAAGCTGCGTAAACGTTGTCTCTGGTTGGAACAAGAAGCTTTACAAAAAGGGTCTTCTCATTGTCTCTCTGGGTTTGGCAAGGGGAGAAGCTAATGTGTGTGTGTGTGTGTGTGTGTGTGTGTGTGTGTGTGTGTGTGCGTGTGTGCATAATAAAGCATCAGAATGCATCGAGAGATCTTTAAACACAGACTACTGTGCATTAATTCGATAACCTATGGAAATTAAACGCGCCATCGCCTTTAACTAACGATAATCTCAGTCCTTACAATAACTGAACCTAATCCTGCCTCACAAATGTCAGGGCGCTTTCAATTCAAAAGGGGCCGAACTTCAGGAATACAACCAGACATTCAATTAAACCATAATGACCCCAGTTACGTCTATCTATTACACGTATAGCTTCAGGAGAGATTTCCTTTCAGATCCAGTGCTTTGGTTTATAAACGCATATATGTAGAAACTAATGGCATTCCCGTCAACCTCAGCTGTAATTTGTGTTTTATGTGAAGCACATTTCTGCTTACTAGCAAAGGTTTAGCACGCTAATGGTGAACGTATTATACTCCCTAAAAATTGGCATGTTTTTTTCTGAGCATAATAACATGCCCGACATAGCATTTAGCCGTGAGTGAGGCTACATTTCACAAGAGTCAGTTTTGAAATATGTAATAAATGTAATAAAAGAGACATGACCACAATAGGAAATCACTTTTTTTTTCCTTCCAGTGCAACACCGTGGAAGAAAACCCACATCTGCCACTGGAATTTGGGACGGTGACATCCACACGACGGTTCCACTGTACTGTGTGCGACAGTTCACCGCTGCGAGGCAGGTGGTCGATTTTAAAGGATACTTGATGCCTTGATGTGTCACGGCTAATGGTTCCGTCTCGGAGCTCGATTCATGAGAAACGCAATACGAAGTGGAAGTCCGGTCGAGCATCACTGAATTTCGGCGGTTTCCAAAAAAGACCATGCGGTTTTGGGTTTTTGAGTTCGGCAAAATTAGCTAATTGCAAAAGCGAGTCGAAGTAGTAGAGGTCAAAATAACAGTGCTATCTTTATTACAGCTATCTATCTTTTACACGAGCCATCTGTGTGTTTGTGCCACTAAACGTGGGTTTTACGGTCCGTGTACCAGAGTGGCAGAAGACCACAGCTCCGGGGGGAGAGCGGTTGGCACTCGGTAGCTCCAGCGCCCCGCGGCAACTCAAATTCGTCTAGTGCCAACCCCGGCAACCGGGAGTAACAGCGTGCTATTGGAGCGCTGGGTCCAACCGGTGTAATGGCAGCAACAGAAGGTTTGCTGATGCGGCGGGGGAGTCGGGGCAGTCTTCCTGTTCTGGGGGTTTGCTCCGGCTGTGTCACTTAGTTAAAAGCTAATTTGATAACTGGGGAGGTAGCTACGTCTCACAAAGCCGCAGCACGCTCTACCACCGCCGAAGCAGCCTCCTGGCGGCAGGGACAATGACTCGTTTTCTCGCTTCTGCCACTTTATTCCGAAGTACACGCACCAAGGATGTATCATTGACAAGCCTGCGGGGCATCCTCTCACGTTGGACCGAGGGGATCAAGTGGTATTAAAGACAGACCGGGGCGGGGCTAGTCGGTTAGCATGCCAATTTCAGTAGATATCTTTGCAACACAATACAAAGACGCCAATGACATAACATCAACACTGCAACATCTTCCCATTTTGTTTATATTAGTTCATTTTAAAAAAAAAACGAAAATTCTGATCAGATCGTACATATTGCACCTTTAACATCAATCTCAAACTCAAACTCTCAACCCCTGAAACATTTTTCAAAGTGATCCTTCCAACCGTCAACATGCATCACTGTTAAAACAGAAATTTCACGCACTTTCTTTCTCAAGTGGATAGCTTTCAAGGTCGACAGAGTCAAACCATCCTGTGGGGAACGTGACCCAAAAGTGACCTCGGATCACTTTGTGCTCATGTAACAGCTACACGCTGAGTCAATATTCATGTCGGTGCTAAAAGGTTTCCACTTTGACTGCAGCAACCATTTCCAAAAAAACAGGAACCGTGCATTTCCCCACGTCTCCCCTGACGCCCCTGTCTTCTCTCTGAGCCTCTTAAACTTCTCCTCGAGCTATTTTGGCATCGGCGGTGGATCATCAAGGGAGCGGAAAAGACCCGGCTGGAGACGATGATAAGACGGGGACGACTGGCCACGCAGACAGAGGGAAGTTCTTTATGTAAAGCGAGTGTGAGAGAGAGAGAGAGAGGTCAACCTTCCCGAGTAAACAGACTACGGGCTGTGTCACATAGTTGGCCGAGGCGCAAATATTCCCTCAGCTCCACCATAAATGGTAACGCTCTTAAACTGTGCGGGGAGATAAAGCAGACACCCTCTCCCTGCTCATCCGACCCATCCGCCTCCACTCTCCCACCCATCACCTCCTCTTTCCCTTCACCTCCAAGTCCTTACACTCTGTCAGCCCTATCCAACACTCCCGTTAATCATCTCTTTATCCTTCCATCCCCGCGTCCCGCACACATTTACATTCCCTGCACTTGCCTCTTCTGCTGCCCTTGACGTTTCCCCGAGCAGCAGCGGAGCGTTTGTGTGTGTGTGTGTGTGTGTGTGTGTGTGTGTGCGTATATGTGTCTTTAAAAGATAGGCAGCAGACCTGTTATGTGTCACGGAGAGCGAGGGGTTTGGGCCCCCGTAGCTCCATACACACCGGGTGAGCTGCGGGGTAACAACATGTCTGTGTTCGAGGGACACGTGTGTGGATGTCTGAGATACTCAAGAGGCCGGCTTATATCTCAGGAGACGGGTCACAGCAGCATGCTGTCCATGTATGTGAGTGTGTGTGTGTGTGTTTTACAGACTCACCCAGTGTGCTAGTCCCACAGTTACAAGTTTTGAGATAAAGAGTCAATATTCAGTACTTTGGGAGCAAAATTTAGAGCTCAGTGAGACATGGAGAGATGCACTTCAATCACAATAATGAGCAGATATTCTTTATATAAATATACGGATGAATATATGAGGAACACCACTGGGGAGCTACAGAATTATACAATAACCTAAATTGAAACAATAAATGGACCCGCCCTTTACATTTGTATTATTATTTTCGTTATTGATTCATCTTTTATCTTTTCCCATTGCCTAAAAAAAGTGTTCCCATGTGACCTGTGATGTATACAGTATATATACATATTATTTATATATATATGAATATATATGAATGAAGCCGTTATGTTGCTTTCTTCAAAGTCACCGAACTCCACTGACAAAAACAGCATTTTCCCCTCGCACAACCAGGAAGTATACATACAACGGCATCTCAGCCAGTGCTTTCTTATAGCACACATTCAACACGTTTAAAAGGCCTCAGGGACACACACAGCATTTTAGTGCGAAACACTGAAACAGTGAGTTAATTTAACGCATTAGGAGACAGCGTTAGCATTCGTTTGGGGTCATGTTTTTTGTCCACCTGGTGTAAGTGTAAGTCTTCATCAATCAAAAATAAATCCAGTCTCTTCAGCTGCTCTTAAATGAAAATAAACTAAAATGAAGGAATGCTGTTCACAAGCACAACCACAAGGACATTCCAACAAACGCAGCCGACCTTCTTGACAAATCAACGACATATCATCCTCTGTCAGATACACACATCGATATTCGGCACAATTCATGATTAATAAGCACATTATGTGTAATCCTTGTCAGCCGAGACATTGATTGGCCTTTAAAAATGGGTGGAAGTTTGTTAGTGTGTGTTCTCCATTTTTCTCTCTCCATCAATTACTCATCGGGGTGGATCTTTAATCTTGTCAAATTCTCTTTAAGGCCCAGTCGGATCTCCACAACCTAATTTGCGGCTGAATGATACATAATACCAGATATACAGCGTATGTGTGTGTCATCCACAGGGGGGGGGGGGGGGGGTGGGCGGCTGGAAAACAGGTCAGCTTGATCGAAAAGCTGCCACACTCAACAGAGCTGAAACACGATTTCTTAAAGGGGCAGTTTTCTCCAAACACAACCTTTCAGATGGAGCAGGTGATATGGAGAAGTGTTTATCTTCATCCATCAGAGCAGTGTACGGATTCAGGATTATGGCAACGATTATGGCATCTCTGATACGTCAGACGTGCCCCGGGCACAGGAACGATGAACAATGTTTTGACCTGGCGCGCTCAGTAACGGATTATTTGCATAGCACTTACAGCTTTGACTGTAGCACGAGGTTAAGTGCGTCTATTTTCATGATTAAATATTGAAAAGTGAGGAGAAAATGTGACAGAGTAAAAAAAAAAAGGCATGCTGCTGCTGCTAGCATGGATACAGGCACCGGTTACAATTTTGCAAACTTAATGTTAAAGTTAATGTAAATGAATCTCTAAATAAAAGAATACTCTGCTCCTCCTCTCTATATTTATTAAACCAGATGTATGTCTTATGTCCTTTTTCATCAAACACCTTGGGGGCGTGCGGCAGGTTTGCAAAACTGGAAACATCCAGAACTCTGGATAGAAGACGAAAATCGTCTTCCCGTTCTAAAAATAGTTTTTGCTAAACTATTTTTTAGTAAGTTTACTCTTTACTTTTGCTGTATTTAGGCATATAGGATGAAAGATTGTGTGTGTTAACATGGAAACCCCCCTGCCGATTGTCATTGAATACTTCAAACATAAAGGTGCAAATTCACAAAAGAATTGCAAGGCTGCTAAATCTGCACAACTAAAGAAAAGAAAACACGTCATTCTCAAAGCACCCGCAGAGGTTGCCGTGCACCCCTAACGGCACTGTCAAGCAAATGACGTCTCTGTGCACCTGTGCTATTTGCACCTATTTTAATTAGGCAATATGCAGACATTTTGCATAAAAATTGTCCCGTTTCTATGCAAATGAGGGTCATTGCCAAATCAAAAAGGTTAGCGCTGATAGCCACACGCAGCTACAGGGAAACTATTAGCGTCTTCAGAGAGGTGGGGGTTACTGAAGTGCATTCATAAGAGGCGTCACGGCCAGACTTTCCAGCGATCGTGGCAGCATTGAATGATATTTTGTCTTTTGTCCTCTGCTTCAAATCATGCCACATTGTTTTACAGTCTGAAGGTGTGCGTTTGAAACTGGCAACAGCGCTGACAAACAGGGATATTGAATCACAAATACAGTTTCTCTCTGTTTCGTTAACAATTCTCGGCTAAAGTTTTGAGGTATGACTCCGCAACTCTTCGGTTCTCTCTGCCATTGTTCTGCCGACTGTGTTGGTGGTGCAAAGGCAGCATTTATACTTAGAAGATTCTTTGTGGTGTTTCAGTATGAATAGATTTTGGTGTAAAAATGTACCGGTGCACTTTAACATGTGAAGGTGGTCCCCCCCCAAATGCTATAACACATAACAAAATAATACTACTCAGTGTATGTTAATGAAAGACAATTTTAAACTTGTATAGCACTGAACACAGTAAGCTAGTCTCAACCTAATTGTTAAAGTGGGAGTTGCGCGGGGTACAAACTCAAGACAAAACTCCAGCAGAAAACTTGGCTGAAGGATGTATGTGAAATTGAAAACCAGCCTCTCCTCCATGTGGACAGAGTTATAGAGACAAACAGAGGCTTAGTGATCCTTGTGTCTTTGGAAGTCGATGGGCTTGCAATCAATGAAGCGTCTCAGTAAAATTTTCAGCAGCCTGTCTGGAGTCTAGAGGGATCCATGTTACCCAAACTAGGAGAGAACACTTCAAAGAGAGAGAGAGAGAGAGAGAGAGAGAAAGAAGAAAATACTTAAGAGGAGTGAGGCAGGCAGGAAGCAATGGACGAAAGGTATAAGAGGAGAGAATGACAAAAGAGACAAAGGTGAAAAAGGGAATGAGTAAAACAAAAAGGAGAAGAATTGAAGTGGGAGAAAAGAGAGAAGAGGAAGTAGCCAACATAGGAAGAGAGAAAATGGGAAAGAGGGAACAGAATCCCAATAAAAGGAAAGAAGGACAAAAAAGGGCGGGCAGACGGAGAAGGGCCAGGAAAAGTAAGGACTGAAAAAAGACTAGAAAGCTATAAAACCTCCTGTGTGTGTGTGTGTCTACGTGTGTGTGTGAGTGTGTGTGTGTGTGTGTGCTGAGGATGGCATCTGGAT
>NW_022280034.1:13526647-13555179 GCF_004355925.1 Anarrhichthys ocellatus
TTAAGGTTAGGGTAAGAATATTAAGGTAAGCCAATCAGAGGCGGAGTCGGGCGGGTCACGCTATGCCATGGTAGGAAAAAAACAGTATAGCCACCAGGAGGGTTCTATGACATTATTCCGCATAATTATTAGCCATGCACTTCTGCTTGTTGCAGGAAGAGTGTGTATATTCAGAGCAATGAGCCTTTGGAACAATGGTCGTTTGTTTTCGGGATAACAGGCTGTCGGACAAATGGGCTTTTGGTCCAATGGGATATTTTTCGCACTATTGGGGTTTCTGGAATAATGGGCAGTCGGAACAATAGCCTGGCAGACGTAGTGAAGAACATTTGAGAAAAGCGGTTCATATCTTGTGTCCGGCATGTTGCTTGGTGTAGGTAACTAAAACCCTTGGCTGCGGTTGGATAATGATTTAAGTTTAATATTGAAGAAATCAATGTGTCAGGTCTTGAGCATTGACTTCTTCAATAGCTAATCAACATACAAATCTTCCCAAACTTTCACCAATTGATTTGAGTTCATGAAAACATGAATAATGTTACCTAATATAAAAAAAAATAATTTCAATATATTCCATGCAGTGATGTTACATAATCTAAAGGTAGTAATAAGAGTACTGGTTAAAGACTGTTTATAGGAAGTGGATGTAGTCATTGTGACGTCACCCATTGGTTTGTGGACTACGGTTTTGAAGCCTCACGTTCTGCATTTTGCTGGTCCCCATCTTGGTTTTTGGCCGACACCATCTTATTTTTTGCAACCAGAAATGACATAAGAGGGTGGAGCTACGTACATTTTAATGCTGATGAAGACTTTTGTAGGTGACCAAGTTGTTACAATTAATCTTCATGGACTAAAAACACACTGTGAAAGGGTTGAAGTTGTAAGACGAAAACACGGACAACTCCCGGAGCGAACAACGCTGTGGTAGCGACCTGTCAATCACAAGGTAGCCACGCCCTAAAGCATACCCTGCTTTATGGTCTGTTTTACTCGAAATGGGACTATAATTTACAAAATGAACATCATGCTGTATCGAAGAACACTTGGAACTAGAGATTGAGACCATAGACTAACAATGTCTACTGATGTAATTAATTAAGTGATAATTAGGGTCATTTTCTCATAGACTTCTATACAATCAGACTTCTTTTTACAAACAGAGGAATCGCCCCCTTCTGACCATTAGAAATAATGCCAGTTTAAGACACTTCGGCATTGGCTTCACTTTTCAGAGCCAGAGGTTGCTGCCTGCATGATACAGATTGCTTGTTAATATCAGGTGTAAATGGGGTCAATGAGAAAGACACCCAGGAGTAAAAAACTGCAGATTGAGAACAAACCACAGAAAGAAAATTCCTCACCCATTAAATCACCAATGTTCCTCTGTGTCTCTCTCACTCTCTGTATCCTCTGTCCCTCATATTCTCTCATTTCCGTTTTCTCTCTCACATGACTGTCAATATAAGCGAACGAGGCCAGAGGGAGACATCAGGAATTCCAGTTGGGCCTACAGGGCATTATGCAATCACACAGAATGACAAACATGTAATCTATAAATTAATCGAATACCTTCCTACAGTCTTACATTAGGTCTCATCTGTCAGCCTGTTATGCACGACTGTCCCACAATGTAGCACCATCCAGCCTCTTCACTCAACTCCACACCCTCACACTTCTCTTAAGGTGACAATCAGAAACACGCGTACACCGACCTGCTCATGGAACTCGATCCCCATGCTCAGAGTATTGATCAGAATGGCGATCATAATCCCTCGTCCGAAGTACTTGCTGTCCACGATCTTCCGGAACGTGTCGCACACGAGCCTCCAGAAGTGCACCACCTTCGCTACCGTTTTGCCCAGACTGCAGCGCTGCTTCTTGGGCTGCCGGCTGTCCCTCCTGTCCTTGTGGTGGAGGTCCTGGGTGAACTCGTATATGCCATCGCTGTCGGAGTCCCCGGGGGTCTCGTTGCCCTCTGACTCGTTGGCCAGGGCCTTGGCGCAGTAGGGGCAACTCTCGGGGTCCAATGTCATGGCGGCCGTGTCCATGGCACTGCTGGTGGTGCTGAGGTCACGAGCCGACAGCTGGCAGGAGAGCTGGGCTGCAGCCGAGTGAGAAAAAGGTCAGATGGAGAAACTGAGACGAAGAGAGGAGAGCTGCAGTGAAATCAGAGTGATTGATTGAGAAATAACATAAAATGAATTGCTTTAAACAAATTGTCAAGTCCGATGAAATAAATCTTGTTGTGAACAACAACCTTTTTGGAGTTGCGTGCGTGTCAGAGGGAGTGTTTGATAGTGATGGGCAGTGTGTGCTATGAGTAATGCCTTGTCTCTACAGGCGGTGCTGCAGCCAGTTGGGCTGGCTGCCAGCTTTTCAACTGTCTGTACAACCTGAACAGACCTGGCCTGACTTTTTTTGCTGAGCCCACTGCCGTTTCAGAACTTGGCCCGGGCCAGACAGGAGCTGGCTGTGAGCTTTGACATGAGGGATTAACATTTATTGACTCTGGACAGCGGTAAAGTTTGAGGCTCAATCACAACAAACCAATACCGTACTCCAAATGGTTGATTGCAGAAAAAAGAACACTTCCAGTGGTGTGTCCCTTGATTTGTTTCAACAGTGATATGGAAATTAAGCACAGATTCTGACTGAATGAGATACTCTTGTCATTTTCAAACGCAATTTTGCCTTCCAAGTTTTTTTTCCTAATGGGAATACTGAGCAAACACTCAGCTAAGCAAAACACAAAGGAATGCAGCTAATGGAGTTAATCAAACACTTCATGATTTTCAATCATGATCATGATTTTCAATGCAATGTATCTGTGACCACAGCCCTGTGAGTTTGCGGAGATTCGTCTACCTGCAGGAGCGCGCGTGTCCACCAGGCTCGATGGCCGTCTCTCCAGGGACATGGGTGGGATGTTCAGGTTGAAGCTGATGTTGGTCAGAGTGCTGGCAGCAGCACTCCCTCGTCTGGACTCCGCCAGGGCTCGAGCCTGCAGAGTGGGGTAGTTCTTGGGCCCTGGAGCCGCAAAAGGTACAGAGTTCCTCTTCATTGCCCGAGACATGGGAGATGGGGCGAGGGAGGAGGGGCCTGGTGTCGGCCCCAGGTTCGCGGGCGAGGGGCTGCAGCGGAGAGCTTCTGTGTGGAACACACTGCGAACTGAGGCATTGGCAGCTCCCTCAGAAAGTTTGGACAAAATGGCCAGGTTTGAGTCAGAGGTGGCTGCCGTCATCGAAGGCGGCACGGCTAATGCAAGCTGACCAGCGCTGGTGGTTGCCACGAGGGCCCCTCCGTTGTTGTTATGTGCACCAGCCTCAAAATCCCGACCCTCCAGACACCGCACGCCCCCTCCACCCCTTACGCTGCCATTACCCAGGTGGTAGTGGTGGTGGTGGTGGTGGTGGTGCGCCATATGATGAACCAACACAGATCCCTGTCTGGAGGACTTCCTCCTCCTTCTCTGGCTCCGCTGGGGCTCCGTGACCAGGGGCGAGGCGGCGATATTGAGCCCGGCGCGGCGAGCCAACATCCTGCAGATACGGGCCGCTTGTCTGGCCCCCTTGTTGACGACGTGAACCAGGTACTTGAGCAGTTCGTCGTAGCAGGAGCCCGGCTCGGAGAGGGAGGCCAGGGTGCTGGCGTTGGACAGGAAGCGCACCCGTTGCTCCTTCATCAGCTGACTCTCCCTCTGCTTGGTCTCCGAGAACTGCGTGGCGATGACCACCAGGCACAGGTTGATCATGAAGAATGAGCCAATCTGAGGACAAGGAGGGGTGGGAGCGACATTGTTATTCACACGCTCGCACGCGACTGACCCACTTGTTCAATCATCAGCGGACACACTGTCACACACAGCACACACAGCTGGTGGCCCCGTGAAGTGGCACTTACGATGATGAGTAGGATGAAGTAGATGAAGTTGTAGAAGGAGTGAGCATCCATCACAAAGTACATGATGTCTACCCAGCCCTCCAGAGTGATCACCTGAAGAGGAACACGGGCAGAGGACAGGAATATAGAGGGACAAGGAGAAGAAAAAAAGAAAACAGGGATCAGACAACCCAAACAAGGAGAAGGGAATAACAACAGGAACAAAAAGAGATTTACAGTCCGGAGTGTTCCAATACTCAGCAGAAGACTAATCACCAACATTTCTCTAGTTTGCTTTACCCCACAGCAGAGCACTTGTGGGGGAACTGATCTCCAATCTGGTTCTCGTCCTCCAAAGTTACCCCCCTCAGTTAAACGGGGATGAATGGACTCTCCAACCAGAAGGCTTTACAGATGATGTGAAGGTAGCAAGCAAATGGTGTGGGAGAAAAGTGGTGTGTCTGTGGTGACCTGCTAATCCTGTAAGCGCTATTTCTCTGATACGCCAGCCACAATTACCCTCATACCTCTTTGTCTCCATCTTGTTTAATAGGCTTGGAAGTCAGCCAGATGCTACTTACTGTATGTGCCTCATGGCAAAATCCTTTTCCGTTTGTGTGTGAACGGCCGTTTTACCTGAAAGATGGCAATCCACGCGTAGCAGATGTTGTCGAAGTTGATGGCTCCCTTGAAGGGGTTGACCAGACCGGCAGTGCAGTTGTTGTAGTACTGGTTCCAGTTGACGCAGGTGGTGTTGTCGGTGCTGTTGTAAAACTCCGAGCCCAGGGTGCACTGCAGGCCTCCCTCCTCGTACACCTTGGGCATCGAGCTGCAGTCCCTCATGCCGTTGTCTCCGGGCTCGGAGCAGATGAAGGGGTTCTCGTCGTCGTTTTTGGTGTGGTAGTACTTCTCCAGCCCCACAGAGAGAGGGCTTCGGGGAAAGAAACAGAGAGAACATTGCAGGAGTTAGCCTACGCCGGCTCTCGTGAGTAGACAAATGTAGAGAGAGGTGCACTTAAAGTTGGAAGTAGATTGGTGTTTTTAAGTATTACTGGCATCTGTATTAAAGGTCGTTCTTTCTGGTGTCAAAAAATGACCCTTTTGGTCTCTTCACCCAACTTTTGGTACATTTAATATGAAGTATAATAAAGTATTTTAAGTAAAGAAGAGTCAGAAAACTGGGCCCGAATGAGCAAGGGGGTCTTTCATTGCTTCTCCATTTCGATGAATAAGCAGAAGAATATGTTATTTCTTCATTCAAAAGTTATATAATCTTGTTTTAAGTATCGCCTAACAACTTCAATAAGGTCTAAAAAGATACCCTTGGGTCAGGCACTCCCGACAAACAGAGAGAAAAAAGTTTGTATAATATATTAAAATGACTTGATCAACAACAGTAATGACAGAGAATTCTTCTTTCATCAAAACAAATGTAGCGATAGTTAAAAACTGTGACGCCACAAAACATCTAGTCACAAGGATAGCAAAGCATTAAAAGCTAAATCACATGTCAAACATTTGTTCTTCACCTGGGTTTCACCCCAGAACATTTACAAAAGGAGAATGACATGTCTGTCCTCGGGGAACCATCTTTGATCAACCGTAACAACACTTTTGCTGCCAAGTCGAAGGCAGTTGAAGAATGAAGCGGCGATTCTGCCTTTGGATTTTTGGCATTCACTGGGTGGAATTTAAAGTGGATCAACTTTAAAGCCCTAAAGTCTACAGGTTTTAATCCCATGTAAATCCTCCAGCAGCTGATTTTTTACTGATTTCCAGTCCCTTCCAACAGAAAGGAGGAACTAATCAACGAAGCCAGCTGTAATTGTGTTGACAAACCTGGGGGCTGAACAGCTGGGGAGACCCCCGCGCGGTTGCATTGTGTGAGACGAGCAAAAACGTTTGTTCGCCTGCCTGCTTTTCCCACCTCTTGGCATATCTGTTACAGAGCCCTCCTCTGCCTGGAATAACTGGTGTGTGTGTGTGTGTGTGTGTGTCTGGTGATTGTGTGATAATCACCAGATTATCACACCTGTCTGTAAACACACATTCCGCTGCTCGGCGGCATTTATTAATTGCATAGTAGCCCTCGAACACTTGGAGGGACCAGACCAGACCCCACTACAGGACCACGGCGATGTGATTACAAGATAAATTGAAAGCAGGCGTGAACAAAGATTTGTTTTTGACTTTGGACATAGAGCCAGACTATTACGCCATCCATCTGATGCTGAAATACAGACCTTTCTGATGCAGACGAGAAAAATTGATGATGATGACAAAAAAAATAAAACATTCTGCCAGCTCACCAAAGCCATTATGCATGGTCTTAAATTACAGCTGTGAGGAGTCATAAATCCTACAAAGAGTAATGAAGGATGACGCTGGGAACATGAATAAGTCACGGGTGCCCATGTTCCACATACCGTGATCTTTCTCATTATTCCGGAGCTCGTGGCTCTCCCATTCATCATTATGATGAGACTGTATGGTCACTAACCTCGCCGACTTTTGCGCGTGACCCAGTTTAATGTGCCGGGTCAAGGTTTCGTCTACAGTGTTAGCTTGGCCTCCAGAAGACCTGTTTGCAATCTCATCTGTGTTGCTTAGCTCAGCTATAATAGGACAATCATGAATAAATAAATATATCCAATAATCTTGTGCATCTTTGGAATATATAAGAATTGGATAAATATGGGTTTTTAAATTGTAAATGTATAACTGAATATATAGCCACATTTTCAATATCTTCCTTTGACCAGTTAAAAGGATAATTTAGGTATATTACGACTTTGGTCTTCTTTTCGCAGGGTGGTCATAATTTCAAATGGTTATCATGTAAATCTAAACACCCAAGTTATAGCTAAACCTATTGATATAATAGCCATGCAAAAGACAGCGTTGCTCAAGCCTCCCTGAATAAATAAATGTAAAATGGAAGTATATTCAAAATTCTACAAAGAAGGGTTTGACTGGTAAGTTATCAAATCTAATTATAAATGTATAATAATTAGTGGAGGAAGAAGTGAGTAGCAATATTACACCATAAAATAAGTAATCAAGACGAACGAATCATTCACACCCATTTACGCACCGATGCCACAACCCGCGGGAGCAATTTGGGGTTAAGTGTCTTGCCCAAGGACACATCGACATGGACTAGGGGAGTTGGGGGTCGAACTGCCGATCTTCTAATTGAATGCCGACCCGCTCGTACCACTGAGCCACAGTCGCCCCCAATGGATAACGGGGGAGACCAGAACGGTTGCCCTTGCGGATGGTTCTGGTCTCCCCGTCGTCCATTAATTCCTGATAATGGACACCTCAAAGGGCATTATCCCGCTCATACCACGATCATTTGCCAAAGAAAAAAAGATATTTCTAGTCCGCTCAGCTCATAGAAGCCTTTAGGCTCAGCTACCAGCTAGAAAGCTAACATTATGCTTGCAAGATTCAAAGTCGATAACATTGTTGACAAAGAGAAGCTAGCTATCCAGCCTGAAGGACCACACTGGATGTGCCACTTAATGTTGTTGATTGATGTTGACGATCATCTGTTTCGAAACACTTATCTGAATAGAAACTAGCAGCTACAGCTTTACAAGTACAGTATTTGAGCCAACACTGTCTATCATATTGGACATTCATAACAGTTCCGCCAACCCAGTAGCAGTGTTGATCCTGCAGTCGACATTAAACTGAGCGTAGCAGTTGCGAGCACCGAAAACGGGCAAAAAACCCTACGTGCTGTGGCTCGTAACTCACAAGGAGAAGTTGCCGAGGAAGCAGCGGTTTCTGAGCAGGCCGGCCCACAGCTGGACGCCCACGATGCCGAAGATGAAGAAGACGAAGAAGCAGAGCAGCAGCACGTTGCCCAGCATGGGCAGGGTGTCCAGCAGCAGGGTCACCAGGATACGCATACCTGAGGAGGAGAGACAGGGGGGCGGGGTCAGACAGGTCAAGCAGCACACAAGTTGTTCACCAGGACGCACGCAGTGGACGTGCACTTGTGTGGATCGGGTGTTTTGTTGCTGTTTAGTTTAAAAGAACTCTTTCACATCAAGTGGCAGCTGATATGAGTACTGGGTAGTTTACTTCATAGAGCGGTCGATGTGAGCACCGATCCAAGTACCTCTCAATTTATAGCCGTTCAAGTCTTTATTCATTTGATCAAATTATACACTAGCCAGTGGATGCTAGAACACTTTTTTTCCAGT
The DNA here is from genome assembly GCF_004355925.1 of Anarrhichthys ocellatus. Taxonomy (NCBI): domain Eukaryota; kingdom Metazoa; phylum Chordata; class Actinopteri; order Perciformes; family Anarhichadidae; genus Anarrhichthys; species Anarrhichthys ocellatus. Next base: position 13,534,747 of record NW_022280034.1, read on the forward strand.
CAAATAATAATGATACATGGTAGAAATAGTCCCCTATTACACATCACAGTCAAGTGAATTTAATTTCCGCCTCCCTGTGTTTTATGTTAGTTAAACAGCTTAATGAAGGACTGTCAAGACAGTCTCGTTCATTGTGGCAGATGAAGAGCAGTGTTGCGGGTTACTCGTAAACCATATGAGGTCCGGCTCTTCACAAGCAGAAGTGATTCACCGTATCAATTTGTCAGGAGGAGGTTTCTTGCCGTCGGGAGGTTTCTTAGGAAGATATGACGATCAAAGATAAAAGAGTGGGACTGAAATTGATGCTACGTGGTGAGTCACTGCTATTCTACAGATTTAAAAAGGCCTGTCAGTCATGGTCCACTGTCATATACATACATACCACATGTCACTGGTGTATACCAATCCTTGTTGATATTTGCCACTGTTTAGGTGTCATGTGCCGATTCATAGTGCTATGCTATGCCACAAAGTTGTAGTTCTCCCTTGTTTAAAGTTGGCGCCTATATTACCCCAAAATTTCACCACCGACCACCATAGCCTCAGCTGGTTGTGGCTATTGTAGACCTGAACCGTTAGCCTCGAGCATAAATGAGGAGCAGGCTACAGAGATTTAATAAGCTCACTTCTTTCGAACCCAACCGAGTGACATCACTGGAGGTGATTTATCGAATTTCACACAGAGACCCCCCCCCTGTCAGTTTTTTCACATATACAGTAGAACTCCCCACACCTGTTAACTGACTTTAACTGTGCATATGTCCATCACCGCTGCTTTAATAGCAACCACTAAAGTACGGCATTCTTTACATCACATGACAATTCACCTTCCAGTGTAATGTTATGGTGACAGCTAGAGGTACATGCTACATGGTAGTGCTTATGAGCAAGGCACTGAGACCCAAAGACGCTCCATTAGTAACTAGAAGCATTCATTGCATTGTGTCAGCTGTAGGTGTGACTGTGTGTCACTGCGTAGATATGAAGCCGGCCATTGCTCACCGACATCCTTGTTTGGATGAATAAAGCTTTCAACTACATTCGGACGACACGACAAGAGTCCTGAGTCAAACGGAAGTACAGAAATTTGTTAGCAGTCTGTGACTGTGTCAGCAGTACACCTACAGTTTGCTCTGAATTAATACCACACTGAAAGACCTGCTTTTTTCCGCCTTTCATACAGTACATCCCTGATTCTGTCAGCTCTGGACAGTGTTCCCTCAAGTTTCTGACAACACACAAACACACACTTCCTGCTGCCCACGCACTCCCTCTGCTAAATTTGGCTGTGTCCCTCTGCGGTTGCAGCTCAGAATTTGCTCTTATTTTCATGCACTGATTTTCTTCCATCCTTCCATCCATCTATCCACTGGTGTTGTTGCCACTGTGTTATCTCTCTTTCTTTGTCCTTTGTCTCTCTTTCTCTCACCGTCCTTGCAGGCTACCCTCTCGGCAGTAACCCTGCGAGTCAGGCGTCAATAATGAGGATCATTGCTTCTGATCAGGGTTTTTTTGGGGAATTGGAGAGGCCGGGACAGTCCCTATAGGAGCGACGGCTTTGCTCCTCTGCTGGGCTGACAGCCACCGAGGACAAACACAGGAGACGGAGGGAAGGACACAGAGAAAGTGACAGAGCCAAACAGAGAGGGCGGAAAGGAAAGGGGGAGACTTTTGAGCCATACCCCTTGAAGTCAATAATGTAAATGTTATGCTAATGCTTGCATGAATGTATTTGCAGGGCATGTTGATGAAAAATTCAAATAATTCCTTCCATGTTCCAACACCTTTCAACTAAACTGTGCCATCTGGGAGTGACACACCAAACTGCATGAGGAACCTTTCCTATTTGTAGATTGTGATTCCATATGGGTACACACAGAGACATTTGGTGTTGACAGATGTATGGAAAACAAGGAGGATTTTTCGCAGATTCGCCGAGATGCGGAGAACAAATGAGAAGGAGACAGCCGGGAGATGCAGGGAGGAGTGGAGCAAAAGGTACTACTACTGAAGGATCGGAGAGAATGAGTGACAGCGAGGAGCGGCTGCGGGACACGGTGGCGTGTTTGGATCGTCGTGCTTTCACAGCACCGCTCTGTCGAAAGGGAACGATCTGGATACGAGAAGGTGGCAGCAGTGAGGACGCAGAAACTCTTGAAAGACACCCAGCACTGTTTTCGAGTTATTTCAATTCAATAATAGCCGGTGAATAACGGCCACATTATGCACCGGATACTCAATTACCAGCATAACAAACAGCGTATACAATCAGTGTGAGATGAGAGTCATGAAGAAAATACATCTCGTAACGCAACTGTGAAAAAAGGTTATGAAATGCTGTGCTACGGCTCTGTTTATAAGGGAAACATCATGCCATGATTCAAGAGAAGCAAAAGGATTATATGTAAAAACCCTGTGTCAGTGTCTGTAGCCATTTGTTGCCACTTGCTCTTTGTTGGACATTTGTTCAACATAATTGCCCCGAACTCACAGAGAGAGAGATGCATTCAGCCACCGTCACGGAGGTTTGGCGGCTCATGCACAGGCAGACCGGACTCGCTTCCCACAAGAGCAACTTCCTCTCTATCTCTCACTCTAGAGCGTTAATGAGCAGCGCAAGCACACACACACACACACACACGTGCGCGCATACACACAGAGCACGCATTAAGCAGCAGCTCCTTTCGAGTGATTGCCCTCATAGTGTAATGTGCTGAGTAGTTAGGATGCTGCTTAGCAAGCGGCAGCGGCTGGGATTAGTGTCCGCAGCGGGCAGAGGCGCGCTAACCGGCTCCATGCGCCGCGATCCAGAGCGGAGATACATCCCGCGTAAAAACGAGGGTTTAATAATTGAACCGCAACCCACATCTGACAGCTGCACTGCTCTTTCCCTGCATATTCTCTCATTTGTCGCACAAAGGGGTTTCGAGAATCCTCTGAATCTCTGATGCGAAAAATATCAATGTCACAATATATGTCTGAAATTTTAGGGACAGTGTATAAATCTTAAAGGAGCAGTGAGGTGATGTAAAAATGCGAAAGGCTTTCCCGTTTGGTTTGTCTGTTCTGGGCTAATGTAGAAACATTGGCGGTGTAACTCGGCTAATGTGTTAAGCTAATGGAAAACGGTTCTTTGTTTCAAGAAGAAGCCGGGAGTCGCGCTGCGTAGTGAAATTCTGTACGGAGGAGGATGGGGTGGATGACTGTTGTGTCCCGAGTTAGTATGTTATGTCGAATATGCTATGGTAGTTATGTAACAAACTACCAATAAGCACTTCTGCAAAACCACACTGTATGTTATGCAAAAAGAGGGGGACTTATAGAACAGTTTAGTGAGAATGAATTCACGCTGCTGAAAACTCAGTGATTGAAAACAAAATGTGGATTTTACTTATTTAAAGTTATGTTTATGATCAGTTTTTCTTAGCAAAACACACCGCATGTATCTTCAAGGCCGACGAGTGTGTTGAATGTATTCTCCTTTTAGATCCTTCGACAGCTAATGTTCTGGTGACCACAAGAAAAGCAACCTCCTCTTCCATTTCGATTTTACATATGGCTTTTATATGCACAGAACAAGTCAGCTCTTGATTTTCAGTAATGAGAGCGATGGCAGTTAGGGAACCAAAAGGTATATGGGCGTAAAGTATTTGTGGCAAAAGTTAGTTTTTCCAAGACTGGTGATATAAACCAAGGCCTCAAACAATACACCAACTGGACGGGAGCCACATATGAGGACGACTCGTCATTCAGCGACGCAGGCGAACATGAATATCATAGCGAGCACCTCTGTTTATCTTCCAGATAAGCGAATCAATCCTCTCCCGACCTGAATGGCGTGCTCATTCCAAGCGATCGACATTTCATCTTCAATAACAATCATCTCCTCCGCCTGTGCGCCCTCTCCAACCTCGCTGTGGGCGGCCGCTCTGGGTGTGATCGGGGGAGCCATCTGTTCTGCAGGCAGATTAGGTCTGCTGCCTCTGCTCACCTGTCCAGGTCCAGCTCCGGCCCAGCCAGCATTGTAATCTGTGCCCCGTGAACTAATGGGCTTTCTGGGTCAAGGGGGTGGGGGGGGGGGCAGTGTACACCTGCGTCTCTTCTCATTTGCTCCGACCGGATGGTGACCAGATCCGTGTCGGCGGCTCCAGACGGAGACGACTAGACGTCTCCGAAGTGGAGAGCGAGCCACTTGCATGAGCGAGCCATGTGACCCACGAAGAGAGGAGCACATGCAGAGAAATGAGAACTGATGGAGAGAAAAGAGGACGCAGAGCACTTCTGAACTCTGCTGGTTGAGTGAGTTAACTTGTTTTTGTGCACACCAACTAGTACAAAATCACAGTTTCTGATCTCAGTGATTATGTGCCCTCTGTTTTAGCTCATTTCTACAAATGGAATTGGATATAACAATTTCTCTCACCTGTCACCTGTCTCACCACACCTGACCATGTGTGGTGTCACCTGACCAAACCCTTAGAGATAGAATGGTATCCTTCAGGGCAAACCCATTTCATACATTACAGAAACGCTACAGTACCTTAACCCTATCGTCTGTGATGGTTTTCATCTTTGTTTTTCTTGGTTCTACTTTGGCCACCCAACTCAAGTCCAAGTCGCTTTAGCCTCTCAACGTATCCTCATTCGACTGGTTGTATTATATCTTGAGGAAAAGTCATTTTGGTATTTGTCATGCATTTTCCTAAGAATGTCGCGCAATATGAAGGACCAGTGCGTCTGCGCAAGCCCTTTGTGGAGCTTCTGTTTTCACACGGGACCAGGGCAGCAGCCTCCCGGGTGAAAGCCCTTTGTTCATTGTGTAAAGACGTGCATGTTGGATAAATACCGACCTTCTTGTTTGTGCGGACATATGAAGAATTTGGTCTGTGTATGCATTACTAAAAGGATCCCTCATTTTTGTTCCCGCAACATCCCGCTTGGACTAAATCATTCACTCAAAAGAATGATCATTTATGCCTTATACCTTCGCGCATCAAGACGCTCAAAAGCGGCACTTACACAACAGCTTAATCTCTTTGACAAATCACAGCTGTGTTGGGGAGATGGTTGCGCACCTGACAGGCTATCTGGGAATACCGTACCACAGCATGACTCCAAGTGATCAAAGAGCTTGAATTTCCAGCTTTAAGAGTCTGAAGCAAAACCCTGAGCTGAAAATGAATTTGGACTGAAAATAAAAGTAAAACAGAAATCTTTTCTCTTTTTAAGCAACAGAATATCACTTGCATGCCGAGGGCTATCCGACTAACAAGATATTTTGTCTTCGGCACCGAACAGATTGACAGAGAAGAGCAAGGATTACACTGTGACATTCTTCGCTTCTGGCGGACCGCTTCTTCCTCTGAACTCCTTCTAACCTTATCAGTCTCTTATTTCCTCAGCTCCACTCACAAACAACCCGTCCCCCTGACTCCAGTGGGCTCTCTCTCTCGGCCTCACATCGCAATACAAGAGCAGAAGTCAAGGAGTACCTTCTAGACCTTCGGAAGGGACAGACGCTAGGATGCTCTTGCCAGCTCTTTAATTGCAGTAATGAGGCTCGGCAAACAATATGAAGTAGGAGGAGGAGGGCATGAGCATGCGAGGAGCTGCGAGGTCGATGATGTTGTATTGTTGTTGCCTTTAGGGCTCATCTGGGTGGAAGTGCAAGAACCAGGCGCTGGTCTAACGAAGCGTGCAGAACAGGATGAAGCACTTTGTTCTGCTGATGCGTGAAAACAACGGCACACGTGTGCATGCGTCGGAGGTCCGCGTGCATGAAAGAGTGTGAGGAAGATGCGAGTGTGAGCGCTGCCTGTGCGTGTGCCAGTTTGATAATGCGTTGGGGAAAGGGCACATGCGGTCGCTCGCCAATGAAGAAGTGTGCAAAGGCTATTCTGGTCCCAGTCTCATGAGGACGGAGACGTGTCTGAGTGTGTGTGTGTGTGTAAGGGTTTGTGTCCTGCGATAATCACCAATTGACTGCTGCCTCCGGCTTATCAATCAACGCTGCCTCGCTCAAATGTGGCTTACCGAGTTTCATCAAAACTCATCAACTCTGAGATGGTGAGCATGTTAATGAGGCATCCCCAGGCCGGCAAGAAACACAACGGAAATTCGCCTCCACCCTGACGCAGTGTATTCTCCTTCTTCAAATGGTTGCCAACAACTCATTGCCTCTTTTAAAGGGGTAATTCACGGATTATTGTGGGGAACTCACAGATAGAGTTCTGCTACTTGTACCAATCTGTTTGTTGCGTTTTCTCAAAGTCCAGTGGGAGGAAGGACAGACAAAGACATTGATGCCAATGGGTTGCATTTTCCTGGTAAGCAGTAGTGTTGGTTAAAATGACAACAAATAGTACAACTTTGTGTCTTGGTTCAGGTTTGGATCTCAAATTTGGCACAATGCAAAGAGTATGTTTTTATTAGACGCTTCCTGCCCGGTAAATGTCCCTCAGTCTCAATGGCCGCTGCTGTTCCATATTTTTGTATGTGTTGGTGGGGCAAGCTTTCTGTTGTGAAGCCTCCGAAACAAAGCCGAGATATCTGATGTTTGATGACATCATCGGGGATTGTTCTCCTGGAACTCTCACCTAAACTGACAGTATGTGTAAAAATGTTGGTTCCTGTTTAACTCCAGCTGGTCTTGGCATTGAGGACTTGTTGATAACAAGGGAGGGGCAAATACATGAACCAAAGCCAGCAGGAAAATAATGACTGCAGCTGGCTGGCATGGCCACCAAACCAGACGCTTTGAAATGTGAACCACAGTCATCCTATTCCCAAATTATGTTTGATAAATGTGTCACTTTAGCCTGAGGATTAAAAATAGTTATTTTCTTTCTCTGTGCATAACAATGACACCTTTACTCCTATGACCAGAAAACAGAAAAATTGCATTTCAGCAATCTTAAATCAGTATTCTCCGATTAACTGCCTTGAGACCTGAAAGTAAAACCCATTACTATAAAGCAGCTCCCCTCTTCTATTTGCATATTGCAGCAGCAGAATCAAGGTTAGGAAAGTGGCATTTGCTGACAATAGATTCTAAATGTTAAAGTGAGCAGTTCATTTAATACTCACTAGAAGCACACTTTGCTTTGAAAGAGAGGAAAAAAAGTAGCGATTTGGGTTCATCAATATTTCAGCAAATCTAGAATTAGAATTTCTCTTCCGTCTTTGCTGATTTCATGGAATACATATACTTATTCCACTACAACCTCGCTATAGCACCATATATGTTTCCACGCCATGAGCACATTATTCCTTTCTTACAGAGAGGGGGATCCTCCTCTGTTACTCAGGAAAACACACTGCACCCATACAGAGGTAAGCCACAAATGATCATATCTCCCTTGATGCAGGCAATGACAGGCCCGGTACAAGGTCCCTGTGGGCCGGTTCTGGACGTGAGGGTAATAGACAATCAGGTGGCAGACGGTGGGAGGTGATGCGGTGGAGACACAGCCGGAGATTTTTGGCTTCGTTGGCAGTCGGTGGATGAAGTCTGCGAATTGTATCCGTCACTTCCACCAGCAGGAGTTCCGTGTTAGCCAAATCAATCAATGCCAGAGCCCAGTCCAGGAATGATGTGTTCGTAAATACAAGTCTGAGGGTGTGTGTGTGTGTGTGTGTGTGTGTGTTTTAAGATGAGCTCCAGCCTTCAGTTCCAATACAGACAGAGAGAGGCTGTGAAAAGAGCGGTGCGGAGGCGAGGCGGAGGGATGTGAGCACCAACAGTTCAAACAACCGCTGATCCAGGTTCAGACGGGCTCTCATTCTGGGCAGCGGCGCACAAATAACAACAAGGAAGTCGACTGAAGAGGCTGGAGGTGGAAAGTTCTGACCGACGGATTGAGGGAACCAAGCCGAGGTCTAAACGCACACTGATCTGCGCTAACTGAGCGTCAGCTGCGTCTGCGTCTTTGGCCACCTATCAGCCTGGCATTAATATGCACCTCGTATCTGGACTCTGTCGGGTTATGATTTACTGGACTACTCTTACACTCAACGATTAAATACAGCTACATAAATACCACACGATGACAACGCATTACTCTTGTCCTCAGCAAAACGGAGATTAATACACACCGCGTCTCCTATTATGGGATTTATGATGTTCAAAATGGACAGCTCCCCTGCTACAGTAAGATCCTTTCCGGGCAGTTAATCTATCCATGCTGATGACAGCTTGTTTGTGCGCTTTCGAGTGGCCGGTGAAGTATATTCTGATTTACATAGATTACATAGATTTTGGACGCTCACTGTGTCACGGTAATTACCGCTCGTGTGCCAAGTTGCTCTCTGTGAACCAGTGGAGTGTCCAGCTGCTCTACACCTGAGCCTCGCACACTTCCTAATCACTTGAAACACATTAGCACTGATGCTAAAGCATATGGTGGCCGCTAGAACCTATTATATGATTTCGCTGATCACCTGACCACTCATTTAGCACCACAAGTAGCAGAATATTTCCACTTGTCGAGCACTGACTACACTCATTAACAGAGTCAATGCCATACTATGAGGTTAATGCTTAAATAGCATGCTACCATGCTAAAAGTTAGCCTGCCGTTATGCTTTTAGTCTTGTTATATTTGCAACGGGATTACACAGGTTCCCTTTTTTTTAGTCTTAGTACAGTAAATGTATAGTTATTATTAATTCCTCCTGTCCACGCTGACTGTGAAGTGATCCCTGTTTAGCGCCACTCCTTGTCCAGTGGAATGATGCGACACACACAAGTGCATATGACAATTGTTTTAAGAAAGATTTGGAAAGATCTGAACCTCTCCTTTGATGAACTCTGTGAGAATTTACAAGCACAGGCGGGATCTATTCCTCTGCGTGTGCCGGAGGGCAACTGTACTTTAAGTATGAATCCATGCTGCCGCACCGATAGAACTGTGAATCCGCGGGTGCTTGTCACATTTTTACATTGCAATATCTATGTCACCCCTATTTTGTGCCTCTTTTGTAACGTCGCCACGCCAATTAGGCAGGTCAAATCACTCGCGCTTGGCATTATTTGAAAGGGCAAACTGTTCCATTTTTTTTCCGCCTTGTTTCCCACAGTACCAACCCGACAACTGCTTAATAATGGAACAGGGAAAAAACACCTCAGCCAGTGTCATGAATCCAGTCTAACATGTGGGGAAATAAAGTAACCGCATCCAAGAACTTGAGCACCCACCATGTATTCAAATTCGGCAAAGTGTGCCTCGAAATAGACTGAGCTCCACAACAAACACCCCTCACCCGGAGGCATGACGAATGCTGCAAAGCTCCTCAGCTGGACTTGATTAGGCTGGTGAAGGGATGAAGACCACCACCATCACCACTCTACCCAATGACATTTCCCCCGCAGGCCCAGAAGCGGACCAAATCATCCACGCATTAATGCTGCTATTAGTCCTCTGATTAGGATGACGAATGGTTGGATGCCTAATGAGCGAGTCTGTGTGCATGACTCTGTGTGTGTGTGTGTGTGTGTGTGTGTGTGTGTGTGTGTGTGTGTTTGTGTGTGGCCTAATGAGCAGCACTGGCACCCTACGACGACTTTGATTGACATGAGGGCGAGATTGCAGAAGAGGTTTGTGAGTGTCATCGGTAGAGGGATGGGCGGTTGATGTCCCATTCATGCGAGCTACACGGGGGTGAACACCTGCATGCACCGTACACACACACACACACATGCGTGTACACACATCCTCGGATCATTGCTCAGTTTGCCTGCAATCTCCTCTGAGCAATCGAGGGAGCTAATGACACAATTAGGGTGTGTGTTTAAAAAAAAAAAGCATTGGGTTGGAATCAAGGTGAGGCTGATTCCACAGAGCGGACTGCTGGGTGGGAATGAAAATGTGTATGATTTATTTAAACAATAAATGTTTAATGTGTGCACTGGAAATTCAATCTGCGCTGATTAAACTCTAATGGAGACTGATGGAAGGAAAGCAGAGTGGAATATGGAACCTTTTTTGGGCTGCGGGGGGGTTAGGCTATTAAGTGTGTGTGAGAGAAAGGGAAGGGGGAGGACGACAGACTGAGTAAGCAACTCCGTGATTTGTGCGTCAGTGTGTGTGTGTGTGTGTGTGTGAACTGCAGTCCTACGATTCGGTGAGTTGGAAAATTGCATATAAACCTGTACGAACGCCGACTGGCTGGTGAAAGCCAAAACACAGAGACACAGTCGAGGCAGCATTCTAAGCGTGGACAGGCTCGTGTCGCAGCCACTTTTGGCGAGTACCACGTCAGAGGAGCCGAAGTCCAATATATTAAGATAAGGTCAATTTATACTGCTAACGTCTCGTGCTACCATGCCTACGTCAATTATGAGAAGAAATATATTATTCGGGTCATGTTGTTAAATGTCAGATCCACGTCTGGTTTAGACGTTAATACCGCTTGAGTTCAGATATGGCAGAAGTCAGTTTGTGCACACGAAAGAAAAAGAGACGTGTCACTTTTTACGGTCATCGTGTTGGTTTGGCCAGATCAAAAGATCCGCTTGATTCATACACTGAGGAAAGTTTCTTCTTAATCTGGGAACAAAGTGTACAGACACTGATCATCTGACAAGACTTTTTACAAGCAGTACGTGTCTTAAAGGTGCACAGGGAAACATTGGATTTGAGGAGTGCACACGCACAAACTGAAATGTCAAACACGGCAAAGCATGACTCCTTCGCTTCCCTTAAAGTTTTAGCGGATGGATAAACTGAGTGGAGCCTTTTGGCGCTGAAGGAGAACTAACTTGTTCATGAGATTGTGTGTGTAGGATTGACACTCAGACTGTTGAATTGAAGGTCCATATGAATCTTTATCAAAAGTTTAGTTTGAAGTTTTGGGTCATTTTTTTTCTCCCGCAGAGAGATTGATACAAACTTTTATCGCTGGAAATGTAAATATGGCGCTTCAGCCTATAGCCGTTATTTAGCTTAGCATGAAGACTGGAAACGGGGGGGGGACACAACTGGCTCCGGCTTCGTCTTTAGCGCACAGACATCAAAGAACTATCCGACATATTGAAATATTTCTTCAACAGGCTCTGTGCAATGATGGATGTCACAAACTGTACGCATACAACCACTAACAGCTAGGCTGTTAAGTTCCATCACACAACCAATGCTTAAATACCAGAAAATACATATTATATATAATGTAATAAGTGTCCTGCTGTGTAAAGAAGTGTGTGGCACACACATATTGCCACTGGTAATTCCTGGTCTTTGATCCACTATCCAAAATAATAGAAATGTTTTCGATGATGAAGACAAAGCAGTCTTGAAACATCAAGGCCTTATATATAAATGCCCAGTTAAGTCGCTCCCATGAGAGGACAGCAAGACTTGATCCGAGTCCTACGTACGTCAAACATTTGACTTTGTTGTGAAGAGTAAGAGATTGATCGTCTGAGGCTCACACACTTCATCTGTGTTATCACCCCAAACCTGCACTGACTCGCAGTGGCTTAAAGCAACGGTCAGCCCAAGAGTTGCACACGGCCTATCTTTGGCATCCCGGCTTGAGTTTAGCTTCTGCACTCACTTGGCACTCGGTTGATGGCTCTCAGGGGTCTCAGCACGCGAACCGTCCTCACCGCTGAAAAACTGACGTTCTGCAGGTTGAGCGAGTACTCCAGCATCCTGCAACATGTGGAGGGAGGGAGAGAGAGAGGGAGGGAGGGAGGGAGGGAGGGAGGGAGGGATGTGTAAGTACGGCAACAACAAACCACATGCTTTAATTGCTATCACGGCTCACACTGCACAGCCCTGCTTCATCAGCTGGGAATAAAAAGAGAGAAAAATAAGTGCAATATTATGAAAGCAATTATATATTCCATGTACTACATCCCCCCCCCCCCTTTCACTGTGCAACTGGTAATTAATCCTCTAATGTTCTGAATCCTGTTTTTACATTATTAGCTTTAGAGATGAATGCAGAACATGTGTTCTGGCAAACAATGCGCTTTCATTCCAACTGCTGCAAATGGGGCAGAAGGTCAGAAAAACACGTCACGCACACTGCAGCGTGTGTGTGTGTGTGTGTGTGTGTGTTTGTTTGTGCTTGCGTGTGGAGCGTGGCAAACACGCAAGGTTTTCGTGTGCCTGACAAACACACGCATGTATTGGCGTGCAACACTCGCACAATCGACCTTTCAAAGGAGCAAGCGGCGGCATATGTGCATTACAGACGCCGGAAGGAAGCGGGTGAATCACTCGTTATTGAGAGGAGAGTGTGGCATCCACCGGTACATAAGAGAGCAGCATCAGTTCAGTGCGAGTCATGACCTTGAGACGGCGCACACAAACACACTCCTAACAGCCTCTCCAGCAGCTCTTTAGAGGCTCTTTCAGGCTGCGATGGGAGGTCAGAAGGACAGCGCTTAGAGGGGAGAACCACTGCGGAATGCTTGAGAAAACCTCTTCTTCTTCTTTCTTGATCGGTGTTTGTCGTCATCTAGTCTCCCACTCACTCTCTCTCCTTATGTATGTGTGTGTGTGTGTGTGTGTGTGTGTGTGTGTGTGTGTGGAGCAGATGCTGAGCACATGTGCAGCTTGCAGGGGCGTGCGGCTGAAGGAATTCCCTCCTTGCACCAACTCCAAGTCTGTCCGTCCGTCTGTCTGTCTGACAAATGCGCAACACATGTCGGGCAGGTGAGTTGTGTGCATGCGTGTGTCTGCGTGCGAGCATGTAGGTCACCTTAAGTGCAAGTGATGCGTTCGAGGCGTCCCAGTATGAGCCTCTTCTACAGAAGACATCCTCTTTTTTTCCCACTCTCTCACACACAGGCACGCGTACTGTATATATATACACACACACACACACACACATACCCAGAGCTGACAGATGGCCTGCGGTTTACAGAGAGAAGGTAAATGGATAAACGGTTAACAGAACAGCACAGAGCTGCCCTCCCAACACCAGCGGAGGGACGCAAGGCTAACAGCATCTGGTAGTTCCCCGGGAAAACAGGCACACCACATTAGCGGCTGTTGTAATGTTCTGCAAAGGGCCGACTCAGACAAAAGGAATGAACTGGCACTTTTATGAAAGAGTAATGTGCAGAAAGAAGCTCTCAGTTTGACCTTGGAGACAGGGAAATAGAATAGGAGTATAGAACCTAAGCCGAACACTGGAAAGATTTTGATCATTTATTTTAGTCTCGTGTTGGTGCCACAACTTTATAGAAACGTACAGAATCCTCGTTATGCGACAAAAACATAATTTATGATGATGTCTATTGATTTGAAAGCTGGTTAACTAATAAGTGATTCAACAGGAAATTAACAAGCAACTATTTTGCCAATCAATCCATCGTTGAGGGTGTATTTTAAGTGAAAAATCAAACTAGTCTGGTTCCATCTTCTCAGTTGAGAGCATTTCTTTACTCTACTCTGATATCGATCGTAGGTATCTATTCCTATACCACAGAGTCCTGTAACCGTCACTTGCCATTTCATTCAGAACTGGGAGTTTAAGTCAACTGTCCTACAGTCACGCAGTTCAGATGATGGGCATATCGCAGCTTGAGGTGTTGGTGGGCACATTTTGAGACATTCATACAGCGCTATGCTAGCTGTTTCCCTGTGTTTCCAGTCTTTATGATAAGAAAGGGTAACTGTTGTAGCCTTGTATTTATTACATAATTATTAGAAAACGGCTTATATGACCCCGATGTCAGTCTGAATAATAAAGTGACAGCAAAATGGCAATCCAGTGAGATGGAGAATATACAATCAATCCACCATGATTCCAGTGCTGAATAGTATCGTCCCGAAGGGAAATTATTGTAACATTATCAGGAAGCCGGTGGGAAAACTGTTTGGGTGCCACAGACACGCTATAAATCCCCAGAGCGATATTAAACAAATATTGGGGTCATTTTTCATCAGACAGAGTTGCATAAGCAAACTTAAAAGCGGATGACGAATGATGTCTGTTGAAAAAATAGTCCATACAAAAACACTTGCTGCCCCTGATGAGAGCCAGATGAAGTTCGGTGTGCTCAGTGAAAACCGACCCATCTCACCTCATCTGGAAATGAAGAAACGGCCGAGGAGAAATGGAGTGAATCAAACAAACGGCAGGAAGTCGTGCACTGTTTTCGTCAGAGTCCGTGCCAGTGCTGATGATGCTGATACAGGAGAAGGGCAACCGGGGGGGAACTGAGAAACGACAAGCAGGAGGGGGACGCCCGACCTCGGAGGGAGTTTGCGTGAGGAGAATTCCCAAACTAAGAGCACACGAAGCAGATCCACACCAGGGGGACGGAGTCGAGGACGAAAAACATTTTTACATCTCGTCATGCACACTCTGATATGATACATCTTGATACGGGTGGATCCGAACAAGGACTGACTTGCGGAAGAATGTAATGAGATTCATATTCTATTAGTCAAGCCCCCAATGATATATGGCGGGAACGAAAACCCACCCACCCACACACACAAACACACTCCTTTGGCCGTGTAGCTTCTTAGCTCGTCCACTCTTATCGCAGAGGGTGAATGTGTGCGTTTGTGCCAAAGCAGCCAGACACATGAAGGATGGTACACGCGTACACTTTTCCAGCTAAAGGCCAAAGGCAGTGGCAGCTTGGCACACACATACACACTGGACATAATGCCACCCAGAAAGAGCTACAATAGGAAGAGTACGCAAGGCAGCTCAGGAATGTAATACACTGTTCAATCTTTAACCCGTCCTGTCCACACCTATCGGTCTACTTCGCTGTCTCTATCTGTCTGTCTCTCTGTCTGTCCATCTCAGTCAGTCCATCCATCTGTCTTCTTGCAGCTACTGCGCTATTATACTGTCATTGTTGTTTAGCTTGTTTGTTTTTCCCATGTGAATCACGACGGAGAGACTGAGAAAAGACAAATGGAATTGACACATTTTGATGGAGCCTCCTCAGTTTTCATGCTCGATTGGAGGCTGCACGGGGAGTTTGTTTTTATCGGGGAAGAATTTACGTGATGCATAATGTTGGAAACACGTTTGCAGAACAACTTATGAGGCGAGCTGGGGCATCTTTCGGTGTGCGCATGCAAAGACAAATGGCTTTGGGTATTCTTGCAAGGCTTTCAGTAAAGTAGCGGCCCATTGATCATTCCACGTAGAGGGCCGATCATTTCATGGCTGTTTATATTGTTTGTCTGGTTGCACAGAGTAGGCGGACTGAAGCGAATTTAAAATACAGAGGTAGTTCCAAGATGTGTTTTAGCTGTGAGCATTGTGTTCATTGCTAGCGTAGCTTCATGAAAGGTGGAAAAAGACACACCTTCCAACAATTTGAGAGCTCAAAAAATATACTTTTTTTCAACATTAATAAATGGATTTAATATGAATGGGGTCATGATGACTAAACAACAGAGATTTAGCAGTTTTCGTTTCTTTTAGTGGATTGTTTTGTTTCTTCTATGCTACCTGCCCATTACTTAACAGCAGACAGACAAAGTTAGCAACTAGCTGGTGAACATAGTGGAGCATTTAGCAGCTAAAGAGCTGACGAACGTCCTTTAGGAGTTGGAGGAGACCCAAACAGAGCTAAAAGGTGAGTCAATATTTACACCAAATTAATTCTAACGCTTCCACGCACATCCATAACCTTTGATTAAAAACCTCTGCTCCGAACGCCTAGCTAACAGTATGAGAATAAAAACCTCATCCGCTCCTTCATTACCTCCTGATGTGACAACTACAACAGCTTTCTCCACGACACCAACACTCTCAGCAAACTACAAAACATCCACAACTCAGCTGCCCGTCTGCTCACCCACACCAGTACCAGAGATCTCACAACCCCAGTCCCTCACAAACTTCCTGTTTAAATATGTGATCCATTTGCCCCCCCCAACCCCCCCTTTCTTCCTCTTTCATTGCAGTTGTTTTGTTTTTATACTGTTATTGCCTTTACTGTTTCTGTTACTGTTTTTATTACCAAGTAAAAGGCCTTTGAGTACCCTTTAAAGCGCTATGCAAATGAAAAAAAACATTTTATTATTAATATTATTAAACATCACAGCACGGCCCATTATTTACCCATGAAATATTGAGTAATAATCATAAATATTGAGAAATGCATTCACAACCAAATGGCTGCTTTAACCCCACTGTTATTATTACATTAGATGATGGCTTTGTTATTGGATTATTGGATTATACCGCTTTACCACCATCATAATCTGTCTTGTCATGTATCGCTTATTCTGAACTAACCAGTCATCATGTCCTCTCCACTGATATTCCTTTGGTCGCATATTGTTTGCTTTTCTATTCGCCTCTACATCAGTGAACGGCAAAGCTGTCACACTAGATGTTCCTCAGCAAATGAATTGTGAGTGATGGATGTGTGTGTGTGTGTGTTTAAAAGGTGTTTTTTTTTCGTTGCGTCTGTGGTGTATGTCTATACGTACACACAGTATATTGCCGAAGAGCAAACGCTACAGTATGTGCACCGTAGGAGCAACTCTCACCAAATCTTATGTAACAACACACATTTAAACAACACGCTCAATCCAGGCGGGTGTCTAATGATGAGAGTGATGTTATTAAAGCGAGTGCATGTCGTATGATTATGGAGAAGTGGAGGGAGGAAAAACACCACAGAGAACAGACAGATGGAGTGTTTTCATGCTGAATCAGATCGAGAGCCTTTCATCAGCAACACGTTCTGCCATCAACCCACTCTGCTGCTTATCTAACCCAAATGTTAACCAACTTATTCTTCACACGTCACGGTTGATCGCTGAATATCTCTCTTTCAACAGTCGCACAAGGCGAGGGGGGATTCTCCTTCTCCTTCTTCTTCTTGAGAAGTCAGAGGTCTTAGCTACAGAGCTGCTCTCCTGCATAGGCATATTGACCTATTGTCCTACAGTCCATTATTTTGTAATCAATAAAAATTGCTTGCAAAATGTGACTGCGTCTTTCCCGCATATCGTATAGTCTGATTCCAACAGATTTTTCCCTGATCAAACTAAATCAAACCAGTTCCCTTGTGAATGTGCCTGAGGGGACTTTCTTTACCGTGTTGAAAAAAAACGTGTTTTTTTTTTATCGTTTTAACATTGATTGGAAACAATTTCATGATAACTTCATTTATATGCAGTCCTGCACTCTTGCTAAGAAGATGCACAAAGACCAGAGCTGAATCCATCCTCTGGATAAAATGCTTGTACTCTGCGAGCATTCACTTTCTGCGCACGGAGAGGGTTTCCCACAAATGATTTATGGAAGCAGGATCAACAGAGGCTGCTGGACGCTCTTCTCTATTACTACATTGTAATTATGGTTGATAATAAAAGGCCCAGTTTTATATCCAGCTTTTAAATATTCCGCTCACACTTCTGCTGGTGCTTCTTCATCTTTATCTTTATCTCCCCAGCATCCCCTCCACCCCCCGCTGCCCCTGACTGGTAATCTATGGCCGATCTGCTGACCCACTTGTAGTGGGAGGATAATCTAACTAATGGAGGAGGAACCAAGGTGGATAAGGACACCCATCAGGAGAAGAAAAAATACAGCAGTCCAGTCCGGTTGCTGCAGAGGGCAAGCTCACCGAGACGGAGAGGGAGGAAGACATACTGCTCGCCTCTTGAAAGTGGACGGTTTGTTTAATGGCCGTGGATGCTGTATCCTTGTCTGTGTCCTCTCTCTCTCTCTCTCTCTCCCATCGGGACAGCAACATTAGAATATGTTAAAGCCAGTTAAAGGCGCTAAGCTCGCGTTATAAACATCAATATATCATGGCGAAATGAATAGTGATGCTTTTATATAATTACCTTAAATGATTGGTGGCGTGGTCAAGGTGATGGGTACATGGGCCATATAGCCTCTGCCAAATTGTATTCGCCTCATTCGCCCTCTCCACTCACTCTATATCTCTCTCTCCTGGCACTGTCACAGTAAAAAGCATAAAAGATGCCTGTTTATTAGAAT
This sequence comes from Anarrhichthys ocellatus, assembly GCF_004355925.1. Lineage (NCBI taxonomy): Eukaryota > Metazoa > Chordata > Actinopteri > Perciformes > Anarhichadidae > Anarrhichthys > Anarrhichthys ocellatus. Next base: position 13,552,696 of record NW_022280034.1, read on the forward strand.
GTTCTATACGCTTGTCTATCACTGTGGGTTTTGTAACCCCCTAAAACAGGTCCCGAGAAAAATCTGAGCTGTCACCAAATAATTCAAGACAGACTGTTACACAATGTTGTCACTTTTTTCTGACTTGTTGCCACATCTTTACTGGGCAACGACTGTCGATCGGGTCCGCCACTTTGGTCCAGATGGAAAAATCTCAACGACTATTTGATGGATTACCATGAATTATAGCAGTGTACTGCGGGGGATTATTAAAGGCTTACACGGGATATGTCATCTTGAGAACATGTCGTTATTTGTACTCTTTATGAATTACCTGTAGCTTGTGAAATATACAAGGTACAGGACAATGTCATATTTCCAAAAATGATGGACCGAAATCAGTGTTTTGCATTCGTGGTGTTCGTCCTCGAACATCAGACTGGATTGCATATTGAAGCAGTCGCTATCGAGCCGACTGCCTTCAGCTTTTCTTCCTCTCTCCAACTGCCTTTTTCTCTGTCAATCCATCGCCCTTCCTCCTGTTCCCTCCTCACTCCCCCCCTCTTCCTCCTCAGTTATCTCTCCAGGAGGAATCCAGCCAGAGAGAGAGAGAGAGAGCGAGAGAGAGAGAGAGAGAGAGAGAGAGAGAGAGAGAGAGAGAGAGAGAGAGAGAGAGAGAGAGAGAGGACAGATCGATGTACTATGGATAGGGAGGCCTGTCTGCCTCAGTAAGTGCTGCTACACTCTCCTATTTAGACCCCCCCGGCTGTTGACTGGGGCTCCACTGCATCAATCAATGAATGAATACATACATAAATGAAAACATTCTTTTAGTCAATCAGTCAATCTAGAGCCGAGTGTAAAATAGAAAGTTGGTTCCCACACACTTGGGTACAGTCAGTTCTTTTGAATGCAAATAGTTTTGAACAGTCTTACTAAACGGAGTGCCATTTTCTTGATATGACTTGATCGATCTGGCTCATTTAGACTAGTTCAGAATTCTGTCCTGTGTAGTTTGAAGAGAGGAATGGAACTGCATTGGAGATGAATACGATTTCCATTCTGTCGCAGAATATTTCCCCTCTTCATAATTTGTAATAAGCTGTGTCAAGGAACAATTTATTTTCATGTTTCAGTCCGTGGCTTCAATCAGGGAACTGCCCTCCTTGAGCTAATTAAAAACAACAACAACATGCTTAACATGCATTCACAGATACAGAGCTCATTAGACGGACAACAAACGAGGCTACAGAGAGCCCACAGTGCCGGATTCATTATGCTGACTGCTGCTTTGTTAAGTAAGTTGACTGGTACAGGAAAGGACGCGCTCACAGATTTCCCGTTATTTCCACCGACATGAATGATGGCCAAAACGCCAATAAGTCTAAGATCCTACAGCCATGCTAGCTGCTCTGTGAGGCATGCTCACAATCACAATGTCAACATTCTGATAGCTAGCAAGTATAAGGTTTACCATTTTCACCATCATATTTAAGCGAGTTAGCAAGCTAATATCTCCTAATGAGCAGTAATTACAAAGTACAGCTGAGGCTCAAAGGAAAATCAAAGCGGTTTTAAAGCGATTGATGGTTGTAGATGAAAAGTCAGTGGATCACCAAAGTCAACAAGCTCCATCCTCTGGGGACCAAGAACGCCTGCACAAAACTCCACGGCAATCCATCCGATAGTTGATGAGATATTTCAGTCAGGGTGAAAGTGGTGGGCCGGCCGACCGACTGATAGACATTGCCCTCCCTTGAGCCTGCCACGCGAGTGGCTGAAAATGAACAGCAATAAAACAGAAATATCCTTTAATGTCAGCTGTGTTTCCTCTTGTGTCTGTACTGTACTATTGTATTTTCCTTTTTCCCCTGTGTAATGTTGAAGAATGTGTTGCCTGGGTTTTCTGAATATAAACGAATGTATTTTGTTGTAATATCAACACAATTCTGAAAGCATTACCAAGTTGAGAATGAGAAGGGTGAACGCACAAAAAAGTAACAAATATATTTTTGTAAGATATCACAACCAACCGTTGTCTTGGCTCAGAACTCGAAAGATCAGTCAAGACAACAGATTGCGTGCGCGTGTTCAAGACTCTGACCAACTTGACAGGTAAAGCAAACAATTCAACAGCAAGTGTTCACACGAGTCATCGAGCAATGCATTTCTCTATTCACGCCGGGTGCTGTCACCAGCTTTTTCACACTTCTCACACCAGCAGCTGAGGAGCGATACACGCGAGTTCATGACTGAGAGCAAACCAAGCATCACGAAGTCAACTCCAGAAAATGAAACACCAAGCGACTGCTCGACGACTTATGTGAAGGAAACTTCTATCTCCTGCTTGTTTTCTTTATCGCGTGTATGCTGCAGCACATCCACGTTGCACTCCCTGCACCATTCACCAGCCGAAGAGCTCGCTGCGTATCTCCCTCTCCTTCTCCACACTCCACCTGTTTGGTACACTCATCCCTCCATCCCCCCCCCCCCCCCCCCCCCCCC
>NW_022280034.1:13555279-13595325 GCF_004355925.1 Anarrhichthys ocellatus
CCCCCCCCCCCCCCCCCCCCCCCCCCCCCCCCCCTGACAGTGAGGTGATTAGGAGGAGAGAGAGAGCCAAGACCTGCTGAAAAAGCAACTTAGCTGTAATTATCCTCTCGGAAAGAAATAAACAGTTCATCAGAGCCTTCCTCCGAGGACTTAACAACTGTTGCATGTGATGTACCAAACACTCGACAACCAACCGTTACCTAGGTTACCGTTGTCTCCTTGCGGCTGGGGACTCTCCGTACAGATGACATCCTTTTTTTGTTTCTGCAACCCGTAAACACCATATTAACATCTACACACACACACACACACACACACACACACACACACACTCGCACTGTGTTCATACTGCACGGATTTGTTTCAGCACAAACATGTTTGTCTTGAATTAACTGTGTAAAGTTTACCGTCGAGCTTGCAAACGAAAGCACAAACAGTCACCAAGCTTGCCGTACAACAGCCCGGGTGACGTTTTCAAGCAATCTCTACGGCAAAGACGAGGCCGTACCGCAGCGATTTGCATATGACGTGACGAGCAAATCCAGCCGGCCTTTACAACCCGGTCAGACGACGGAGTTTGGATTCATTGCAAGAGGAGCCCGTGTTGTATTTGCATCTTGCTGAGAATATGTGGTGTGTCAAACGTCAAGCGTAAAGCATCATTTTAAAGTTCAAAGAGATGAGTTGATTAAAAGGTGGGGTGTCAAAAAATATGACAAACAGAGCAGCATATAAAAAAAATGAAGCTATAGAGAGTAGCTTTGACACTGCAGAGCACACCGCTTAAAGCGTGAAATCGTTCACAGACGGAGAACAGAAGGAGGCTTTCCTCAACAGCGCAGAGGTTCTGTTGGATGGACTCCCGCATAGACACACCATCACTTCCAGGATTAAAGACTTGCTTCTGCCTGTTCGAGAGGCGCGTTACTGCAAATGACGGATAATGAACACATCCGACAGACTGAGTCAGAATGCGCCGGTGTTCGGTTTGGCTGCGGATGAAAGAGTGGACATCCACGACGACACCACATCTCTCAGTCTCTTAAAGTGAGCCCAGTTTACGTGTGACTGATTAGTAGCTTACATTAGGACATTGGTTTTGTACGCGTGAATGTGAACCAAGAGAGGGCATCCAGTGCAGAAATTGGGCCTGCAGCTCTATCAATAATGTCAACTATCCAATAATAGTAAAACTAACTATCTATATAAATCTGAGTTGAGCTCTGGGAGATTGTAACTGTTGGTGGTATTGGCTGAGAGATGGGAAATGTTGTTAGCTGCAGCCCTAGATGTGATATTCACTCAGAATGTAGACGACTACAGTCAACATTTGAGTTAAATTATGAAATAGTATATTGCAATTAAAAGAAACCCACATCTTTGGAGTTGTTAATGTACTCATTAACCATGCTTAGTTTTTGAGAAAGACATTCCAAGTAAAACTTTTACCTCTGAGCTAATGTTGCAATGCATAAAACGGGTGGGTTTGTTCTGTTGCCATAATGTTTTATGATGAAATTCCATTCAGATATATTTCGTCTATTGCCGATTCTTCATGCATATTCTATCCTGCACTGCAACAATGACCCAGTTTCTTCCCCACCAGCACATTATAGTTTCATCCGTAGGCAACAAAGTAGAATATTTAATAGTCTTCAGCATAGCTGTAATGACATTACACCTGCTCTCATTGCCCCGACGCTGTAGTTTTAATTAGAGGCTCCCTTTATTGGCCTTCTTATGACTCACTGGATTAGTGCCATGATTATCAGACATTAAGGTATTTCCCATCTTGTTCCTTCTGGATCAGTTGTTCCCTGAGCGGCGACGGCCAACAGGGAAGCAGCTTTCACTGTCTACGATCCCAAAAAGATTTCCACTCAGACGTGTGACGCAGGTTTAATAAAGAGCCTGGAGGAATTAACATGAATGAGGGCTGAGGAGGAAGCTCGGGGATGCCGTCGCAGAAAAGACGAAGGCAGCGGTAGGTAGTAAGTAGGTGGAATGTATCTCCTCTCTGCTGCTGAAGGACATGATTTGTCATGCACACACAGTCTTACACGCACACACACGCGCACACACACACACACACACACAGAAGGAGATGTGCCATGTTCCCACTGATGGACAACAGAAGCTGTGGCAGAAGGATGACATTAAAAACCAGCAGGGGATGCAGTGTGATGAAAATGTCAGACCAAAACCAGCAGGCTACATTCCGCAACATGTTTAATCAAATTACAGTGTGTGCATCAATGTGTGTTTGTGTGTGTGTGTGTGTGTGTGTGTGTGTGTGTGTGTGTGTGTGTGTCACTGTGTGAGCTTCTATGCCCACTGTGTTCGTAGATCGCATGCATATCGTATGTCTGTTAACATGCATCTGTACGGATGCGCCTGAGTGCGCATTGTGTGCCTGGATTTGTGCATGCAATCTGCAAGTGTAGTAGAGTTATGCCGTGTAAAAGGAAGAAATGTGAACGAGTTTAAAAGAAAACATTCACACCCTCACTCAGCTATTTGACAGATTCTGAGCAGTTAACAATTCAAGAGGCTACTTGCAACACATTTTTATTTAAAAGGGCTTTTACAGGACATTCGGGGGGTGAATTCATTTGAAGACAAACCCAGTGGAGCGCACAGGGAAGAAGCCTGGTGTCACTTAGGGGACTGGTTCTAACAGGTTCATGCTTCAAATCCAGTGTTGTTTGATCTGCTCGGGGGGGCAGCAAGCAAAGAAAACCACGCAGCTTGTTGGAATCTGATGACGATTACGCAAAGCATCTACTAGTTTCTGTCCTTCATGAATCTGTCCCTGCGTTTTCAAATGCCGACTTGCAGTTTGATAACTACTCAAAAGTCTTGCGTGTGTGCTGCTTCTTGTGCAAGCCTCCTGTGTTTACGCATTGGTTACGCTCGGCCACCTGCGTGTTTGTGTGCATGTGTTTGTGCCTGTGACTGCGTAACTCACCCAGCCACCACTATGAAGAAGTCCAAGCGGTTCCACGTGTCTCCGAGGTAACACTTCTTGCCAAAAATCCCCAGAGCCACCATCTTGATGACCATCTCAATGGCAAAGAACGCAAAGATGAAGTCATCGAATTTCTGCAGAAGGAGACGGACACAGAAAAAAAGAGTTAGCAACGACACAATGTGCCGCTGAGCCTGATGGGAATGTTATTAGGTTTGCAGGTGTAAAATCATAGGCTTGGACATTGAATTTGTATCTAATGTTGGTGCTAAATGATAAGTCAGAGGATCACTGAACTTACTGTTCATCCTGAGGGGAACAAAAATGTACTGTAATCCATCCGATAATTCTTGAGACATTTCACTCCCAACCACAAATGCCAACGTTGTGGTGCGCTAGAAGGAAAGCTAGGGGTTCACCAAAAACATTGGGATACATCATCTGGGAACCATGCATGTCTGCCAAAAATGATGTGCCAATATATTCAGCAGATAGCGTGAGATATTTCATTGGATATGTTCAAGGTTTGACCTGCTGGTAGCACAAGAGCTAAAATCACTTCACTTCATCCTCAGAGGACCATGAATCTCTGTGAAGAATGTAATGGTAATCCATCCAATAGTTGATAAGATATTTCAGGCTGAACCAAGGTGGTGGGCTGAGCAACCACCCAACAGACCTTCCTTTCTTTGGAACAAAGTATTGCTTTCCATTACAGCTGTTTTTTTTTGTTATTTAGTGGCCAACATATCCCACATCACTCTCAACCCATCAATGAACCGCAGCTTGTTTATTGCGTGGTATTGACACACCAAGGCGTCCTTTAGAGTGCAATGTAAAGCTATCGGCATCATTATTAGACTGTCAAACCAATTGATGTAGTATAAAGAGAGAGAAAGCCCGCTTTGGTTGGGAGGGGGGGCTACAGGATGGACAGGTCAAACAAACACAGGACTTTCACCCAGGAGGCCGCTGTATGTCTCGTGTGAAAGTCAATTTATCATAGTCATGTTACGTAATGTATGTACTTTGCAAACACCAGTTATTTAACAAATGTAGTTATCTTAGGGAAGAAACTTACTTATTTTAACATTTAAATCTATAGTACTTTTGTTGCCTTAACCTAAACAAGTACCTTTAATAAGCAAGTAAACCTAACAACTAAGTAAACCTCCATTGGGAGTATATTTTCAAAAGAGACTGTACGCGTGTACCCAGGGAAAACTGACACGACGTCCTTATATGACACTGATATTATCAGTCATATCCATGTGTTAGTCGGGCTCTAATATCTTCATATTTGATGTGTAAAAATAGCCCACTGAGAACCTTTGACAGTAATGTGATACTTTATTAATTCCTGCAGAGGAATCCTCTTTTCTCTTTGCCCTGCTCTCGGGAGGGCAGGCTCCCTGCCGAATGGGGGAAGAGAAAAACAAAAAGATAAGAGCCTCATTGCAACAAATAATTCGGTATCTTGCTCAAGGACACTTAAGCAAGCAAGATGCTTGCCGACATCATGGCTCCTCTGGCCTAAGGATGGCTGCGTGCACGATGAGGCCACCTTGCTACCTTAACAGGGACTCAAGTGACAAATGGACCCAGATCCAGAGAATATAATGTAATAACCTGGAACAAGCCTCTGTTTGTACTAATACAGTATTCCTGCCCTTGTTACCGTCTGTCTGGCTAAGCTTCATCTCTCCCAATCATCATCAGACTGGACTGAAGACGTAAACAAGGGCGACAGTGAGGACGTGAGGGTGTTGGACGGGAATTAAAGAAAAAGACAATTCTTGAAATATGAAAATCAATAAATTAATTAAAAGAACACAGAAGAGAGAGAATTGGAGATGAGGAGGGAAAATAATGCAGCTCAAAGTAAAACAAAAAAAGATAAATGAAAGAAAAATTCTGGAAGGAGATCAAGGCACAGGACACCCACTGATGGATGAGTCATCCAAACAAGAACAGGGAAATGTATAAATATATCAAATCCTGTTAGCTTAGGCAGAGGCTAGCTTGCTCGCTGCTTTAAAGTTCACTGTAAGTGAAATGTAGAGGTTCACACGGGAGTGTGTGTGTGTGTGTGTGTGTGTGTAAAACTCAAAGTTCTCATCCATCCCATCATGTAGTCTGTCTAAATATCCCAACAGATTTTACGCAACATATGAGGTCGCACTGCTATTTACAGGACATACAGTCTATCAGATAGCTGACCTAAATGTTATCTGAACCGTCTCACTCCTTGTCTGTACTTCCCGTAGTACACGGCAAATGATACAGTGATATGGAGGTTATTGATCATATAGGAATTGCTAGTGTGAATACTACTACATTACAAGTGCAATGGATGTACTGTACCACGGTTAAGTCGTATAATCGTGACGGATCACTTTGAAAGTGTTGAAGCACTTCTATATTCAACTTCATGACATATTTGTGCAAGATAGTATCTACTATTTAGTGGGATATTCTGCTTTTGAATAATTACACTAATTCAACTAACATTAAATTAAGGTGAAATAGGGGATATTAATGCGGTAATGGAAACATTAAATGTCCCCATATTGTATGTGGTGCTTTACAAATTTGTGTATAATGGCAATTATACTGCTATATACTGCTTGTTACTGCTAACTCTACGGTTGACCTCCATGACACAGGGTACTGCCAACTGCCTCTTTTCACTTGCTTGCAATGAGTTTCATTAAGACGGCAAACATACACAGGGCAGCTCACAAAAAACCTACGGCTGCATTTGCTCCCTGGAAAACTCTGGAGGTGGGAACTTTACCATGCAACCGACCTTTGTAGTAACGAGTAAAGAGATATGTTTCAGGTAGAGAAACACCACAAAAACTTAATTCACGTCTAATCATATTCAACTTTGGGTGACTTGTAAGTGTTGGCTACAGCTTTACACCTTTATACGATTTAGATAAGTGTATTTTTTTTAACCTTGGAAAGAGCTAGCTGTTTCCCCCTGCTTCCAGTCTTTATGCTAAGCTAAGCTAATCGACTCTTGACTCCCGCTCAATATATCCCAGTAACACACAGACTTCTCATCTAACTCTCGGCAGGAAACCAAGCTATTGTATTTTTCAAAATGTTAATCTTTTTGCTACAATACATAAGATTTAATATTTCAATGACAGAATGTTTTTATCGTGCAAGTTTCTTTTTTTATGAAAGATATACAGATGAACACGATGCAACATATGTGTGAATGGTTTCTCAGAGACTGCATTGTGTGCAATAGAGGAGAGCGGAAGTGTTTACCGCCATGCTGAGCATGAAATGATTGTTTCTCTCTTCTCTAATAACTCCATAATTCTATCTCTGTTGTCTTTTGATTATTGACGGAGCCGTTCCTCTTGTCTCTGCTGGGGAGTAATCGCTCCTCTATTTTGCATTAGCTAAAACCTGCACACCTGCAGAGCCCACGCTATAAGAATCCACTTTAGGGGTGATGGGGACAATATACTTACTGTGACACACGCACTTCAGACGTACAAATGCATACTGCAACACATACAACATGGGACCTCAGAGCAACCTTCCCTATGGCTCTCACTCCAAACAAGCACACACACACACACACACACACACACACACGCACACACACACACGCATGCACACGCTCTACGTACAACTGGGTTTATGTAACGTATGGAAATAAACTGGACGTGCCTGCCTGAGGCATTCCCAGCCTATGCAATCAGGATATTGATTTCCTCGAACTTGTATCGCACATGAGTGGAGCCCCAAATCAGGTTGCATGATCCTGATGAACATGGATTGGATTTAATATCCAAGCGCACAAGGAAAAAGCTCTGTCGATGCAACACTAATCATAGGCTAAGATCTCCTGACATTGAGAATATACCAAGCAGGGAAATCGGTTTGCACGGTGTGTGTGTGTGTGTGTATTCACTTTTACCATGCTTCACTGGCTGTACATCCATGTGCAGAGTAGAGAAGCCTAACACACACACACACACACACACGCACACACCTGCCTCAGAGGGAATAGACACAAGTGACCTGTGCTGAACGGCTCACTGCTCTCGCATTTCTACCCTCCACTGCATTCTCTTACTGTGAGGAGATTCAAAAGAGGGACAGACTATTTTTTTCTCCGGGGACTTCTGGAATATCCACAAAGAATAATTAGACTTTCACATTATGCCAAAACAAAAACTAGAAAAAGTGAATTAAAATTTCATTCAGCCTAATCTCAGTTTAGACAAACCCCACGAAATTAGCTTTCATTCAGCGTGACAGTCACACTCGTGTGAAATAGGCGAACAAATGACAGCAGAGAACAAAGCTGAAAGTGGTGAATCAGTGGTGAATCAGGTAATATATGGGATGGTGAACTGAAACCTTTTAATGAATATCATACAAATTTGTCATTCAGGTTTTGCACGTGTTGCCAATGCTTATTGTGCTCATTGCTGCCGTGGTTTTTGCATGGCATCTCTCAGGGATCATTTGTCAATGAAACAGTGTTGGCAGGACTGTAAAGTCTTTGTGTTTTGATTGTGTGTAGGTGGTAGACAGCACTGCTCAGCCTTTCTATATCTATTCCAAACAAACCACTGTTGTTGCTGCCAGAAATGGAAAAAAAACCTTCACTTCCTGTGCACCAGAGACTTGCCAGACGCTGACTGTTTAAAGAGCAATTGTAAAATTGTCATATCGTCAACTGTGTGTGCGGGATTAATCACTGCCCACTTCCATATGACAAAAGCCTTTGCGCAGCGAGGACAAATATGACAGCTACCGTAGCTCAGAACAGCGGCCCCCTAACCACCGGGATACGGACTGGTCCGTGGGTCATTTGGCACGGGGCCACACAGAAAGAATAAGTAACTTATATCATTTCCATTTTATTGATTATCAGAGTCCCCCAAATGCAATGCTGTGCTTTTGATGTGAATATTACAATAATGTGACTGGCAAAGATGGTGGCAAACCATAAACCTATGACAGGCTACACACCTGTGTTATTCTACAGCCTATGAATACTAGGTCTGACAACAGACTGCCACTGGCTGCTGTGTTCATCTGCTTTTCATTTTTACAACACAAGCACATTTATATAGGAAAAAGAAGAAGGATACACATTATGTTTTTAGCCTTCTGTCACTCTTATCTCCTCTCCCACTCAGTCTTGTCTCCCTGCAGTAAAAGCTGGATAAGATTCTTGCTGTACAGTATGTGAGCTACTGGCAGTCTTCCTCCTCCCGTCTACCACCGACTTCCATCTCTCTCATCTTTCCTCTTATCTTCCACCACCTCCTTCTCTCTCCCAGGGAAGGCGTATCACTCCCCTGTTACTGTGATTACGTCTCTCTCGGTATCTCACTGTGTGCACGCCTAATAATACATGTGTGGGTGTTGATGCCCATGTGTATATGCCATGTGTAATTTTTCATGTGCTTCTTTATGAAAAAATCGACTGTTTGTGTGTATGTGTGTGGGTGTGTATTACCAATGCGCTTCTGTGTGTGTCTGTCTCTCACACACAATTACACTGTTTGGACACACAAAGCATTCAGACAGCTTCTTTCTCCATGTGTCGTCAGTCTTGCGTGAACGTCTCAGCCTAAACAGTGACACCGCACGCCAGCTTAACAGCCCTGGGTGTGTTTGTGTGTGTGTGTGTGTGTGTGAACGCCCATGTTGCTTTGCACATTGCCTGAGAACAAGCGTAAACACACGTGTTCACCAGGCACACGCAGACATCAGCAAGCTTTATTGCGTGTTATTAATGTGTCAAGCGAGTGCCAACAGTACACGCCATCTCATCACCTCCTGAACGGAGCCTTTATGTTCCGAGTGCTCTTAATCACTAATGCTGAGTGCACTTAAAGCTCTCCCTACTGACTTGACGCGGCTCACTCCAAATCCTCAAAGTGAAATGCGAAGCCCTGAAAAGAACAATCACGATATGATGATCAAAAACATTCCTGCACATGAGCAAAGGGCTGCTTTGGTTAAATAATCAGCAGCCAGTCAATGCGGGGGGTTGTTGGTAGGAGGTCTGTCTTTCAAGTAGGAGAAAGTCCGCAGGAAGTATTCACCCTGCTTAAGTGACCCTGAAAGCCTACCAGCTCCTTGGTGCCTGTGCTGCAGCCGGCCATGGCCTCTGATAGGCCAGCAGCCAGGAACAAAATGTTGGCATTGTACGTTTCTGCAAAACCACGGAGAACAGGACTTTCACCCAGGAGACCGTTGTTCGTGTCCCCTGTGCAGCCAAAAGTCCACGTTGACCCCAACAGTTGTGATGTAATGTTGTTATGCTTGTTACATAACACTACGCAAGAAAGTCCACTAAGGACGGTTGTTGCGTGACGTTGTTGCGTGACGTTGTTGCGCTACCTTTTACATTTACAAGTTGTGACATTGTTTTAACACAAACTCTGATCTTTTTTTTCTAACCATAACCAAGTAGTTTTGTTGCCGAAACCTAACCAATCGTTTCCCAACTGTATCCTCGTGGCATTGTGCGTTTCTGCAAGCGTGATACGAGGCTGATAAGAAACATAGTTATAAAACATATTTCTGGTTGAGAAAGTGTCAACATTCAATGTATCCCATAATTTATAACGTTTCTGCAAAGAGATTTCAGCAGGGAGGGTCCTGTTTGTTATTTATTCTTTTATAGCACTGGAACAATTACCCAACATTCCATAGTTTCAGCTCCTGAAGTTTAAGGATTTGCGTTTTTTCTTTTCCTTTTCCATAGTGAAGTCTATATTTTCATTGTTGTTTCGAGAAAAAAAAATACAACTTCATAATATCAACTTGGGTAAGGAAATTGAGACGTTTTTGTCCGTCACTTTTTTCATCTCTTTCTTCGTCTTTCTGACAAAAAAAACAGAAAAAGCATTCAATAATTGGCAAGCCATCATGTCTACAGTTGGTTGGTTAGGTTATTACTGCTTTATAAATAAATGGATTTTGGACCAAAATCCTGTGCCCAGCCCTTTTGCAGACGTTAGGTGGTCCGTGGTAGACGATGTCTGTCATAGCCTATGAAGCCTGAATCAGAAAGAATCTCTCTGCTCGATGACTGCTGCACTTTACGACAGGGCATCTCAACAGATAGAAAGTTTTATATACATGTAGATATTCTTCTCCGCCGAAACAGGTGCCATCAATTCTGTGAAAACATTTCCCTGCAGCCTCTCCCGAAAATAAATCTCATCCACTATGTATGCTAATTCTGCAGTCTGAATGCTATTATCACAGGGGTCAAAGGCTTTCATCACAAGCTCGCGCGCACACACACACACACACACACAGGTGCGCCAGGCAGGCGGACAGCTGAATGTGTCGATGGAGGCGGTGTATGCTTCATGTGATGAGGACAATAGGCCAGGCTAACTTTAATCTGCCATTCAGTTAAGATCCTCTCCTCACAGGTGGAGGGAGATAATATTGTGAGAGAGACTTTTCGGCTCAGTCGCGACCATTCGTAGCACACGGGCTAAACACACGCGCAGACACACGGTCTGACGTTTCTTCATCCTCTGGGCACGTGCCAGGCTGAAGTGGGGGTTAGCCAATGTATGTGTTGTCCAATCAGGCCTGAAAGCTCCGACAGTAATGTTGGCGTATCCAGCATCCAGCAGCAACAGCTAACTGCAGTCAATGAGCCGCGACCACCTTCGACACAGCACTGCCTTTTGTCCCCAGCTATGCACCCTTCAAGTGTGACGTAAATTGGATGAACTCTTTTCGAGATATGGGGAAGGACACACATACAGAAACTCCTTGATTTATAGTCAGATGGCATCTGCCTGCCAACTCCTCTCCTTCTTTCTCTCTTCCTTCTTCCTTCGGTGTGTCTTTCTTTAACCAGGCGCTCCCATTGTATTGGCAACGAGTTGCTTTGGAAGGTTAAGTGTGTGCTGTTGCATTCAGAGCAGAATGTGCTGCATTGAAATGTCTCCTTGTGTAAAAAAAAAAAAAAAAAAGAGAGACAATCTTTGACATTAAATATGCTACATTATAGCCAGAGTTTGACATTTCTTTGAAACTACTCCGTCGGCTAAACCACCACTTATCCCTTACTTTTCCTCTCTCGTATGGAGTGCTCACTGATGATCTCCTTTCTACCTCATCTGAAGTCTGTCCAGGTTTGTTTATCATCTGGGATGAAGTGTTAGAGGGAGGCTATACCACAGATAAGCAAAACAGTGCCACTATTTTCTACTTGCTGTTAGACGTATACATTAAGGTGTTACTGGAGCCCGAAGGATGCAGTTTAGCAGATTACAGATATACGTAAGTGTGTCTGCATTTATGTTGGCTAAGAAGTAACAAGAAACTGCAGTACATAAACACAAGATATGTAATTTAGACATAGTTTTGCCATTACAGAGCTTTTCCATCACCAAGTTTTTACGGTTTATGTTGGGGGGGGGCATTGATGTCTGTACTTACAATTCGATTGCAATCCATTCAATAGCTGTCAAGACAATACACTCAAAACTCCAAATGTAAATCTGCTGCCAGATTCCAGGGATTTATCATCTGGGGACCATGAATGTGTGTATTGATTGATGAGACTGTGTGGACAGAAAGTGATGGACTGACTGACATCCTCAGTTCCACAACGCCAACAATGTTAGTGGTTGGCTTTAAAAGACACAACTAAAGCCTCTTAAACAACTAAAACAAAAGACTATATTAAATAACATTGTAATCATTGATTGAACAATAACATTCAATATCATCCAACTGTGCTGTAATGAAGCTGAACACAACTGAGTTTAGATTGACTACTGAGTGTCATCAAAACAAATAGTAATGTAAATAGTGCCTCAGGGTAACCTTTCAACAATGCTGACACACGAAGCGTGCGTCATCTCTCTCTCTACCCCGCAGCTACACAGCGGCCTGTGACCATTACAGCAGCCATTAGCCGTGTCAGGGGATGAGAGCTCATTTAGCCTGCATCAGAGAGGAGAGCTGTGAAGAGGCCTGGCTGAGCTCCCTCATTAGCACTGATGCTAGCATGGCTATGTTAAGCTCAGGTACTGATCTGAGAGCTCAGGTACTGACTGAAAGAATAAAATCCTTAGTATTAGTATTAGGATATTAGTGCTTGAGTAGACAAGACAATGACTAATTCTGATGCCAACACACAACCTTATCAACAGATAGAAAGTTTTTGTTGGTTTAGTTGAGTTTTGTTTCACCCCCTTCCACTTGCTACATGCTAACAGCTGTAGCTTGCTTTTTTTTTGTTTTTCAAATTGCTTGCACTAGTAAATCACTTTTTGTGTCATTTTAGTGACGGAGTATTTTCTGGCAAAGTGATGAAGACCAAACCACGCAAAAATAGATTTTGCACACTTTGTATTTGTTCATGTACTCTTTCACACGAACAAGTGCAAAGACATTCTGTTTTAGTTGAGACTGTTGTAGTCTGCGCTGCACACACAATAAACACACTAAGTGAAACCATCTTTACGGCATCGCCCAATTGTTCTGACAATCTATTTGAAAATCATGTATTGAGGTAAATATATTATTGCGGAGGTTGCGAAGTAAAACCAAGCCCTCTAAGTTAAAAGAGGAAAAACGGAGACTCGCGGAGAAGGTGCATAGTTTATGTTCCTTTACGATCTCTTAACATATCGGTGCAGAGAGTGATGGTGAGATTGAAATGGAGGAAGTGGGGAACTAATGAGAATGCATTTAACCTCTAAGCTGTACATTCATGTGCGCTCCAGAGAGGAGAACCCGCTGAATTAAATCACATCTCGTATCCCTGAGCAGAGCGATGGAAGGAGTCAATGGGCTCGCGCTGCCCAGCAACAGCAGCCTCAAACTCTCTGCTCCTCGTGTTTCTCTTTTCATCTCAAACCATCCTCTTATCGACGCACAGCTTTGATTTTACTCTCTGCTCCTCTTCCGTCTTCTCCTTTCAACTCCTCTTGCTTTTCTTTCTGTCCCTGCTCCGTCGTTGCCTCTCCTCTCAAATGTAATGTGAAGATGTGTTTGCTTCCCTTGTAATTTGTAGGGAGTATGATTACTTGTTGAAAAAGATGCTTCGGATCAGTAGATCCTTACCCAACAAATTCACTCTCATATTAGAAAGCACTATCCTCAAAATAGAGCCCTCTTCTTTTAGACGATAGATATATCTCATTTTGGAACGAAATTGCTCTATTGCACTAAGTCAGTGGACGGGAAAATAAGAGGACATTGTTTTGATTCAATCTATTTGGAACCACTTTGCGAACACATTATCCATTCACTGCAGAAGATGTACGGCGCCAGATAACACAGCTCTGCTCTGCCTCACCTCGGTCTGCTTCATTCCCTCATCCAACTTAGAAAACAACAAAAAAAAAGAGTTTTTTTTATCCTCTGTGTTTTACAACAGCGGCGACAACAAACACTGCATCCCCCATTAGAGTTTGTCGGGTTAAAGGAGGTCCATAAATTAATGGAAACGCCTACACACAATGTTGTTGTTTATTTTCCTACCGAGATAATGCAAATGGAGGGAGCTGCAAAGGCCAGATATGATGGAAAATATTGTTTCAGTAGCTCTCTCTCTCTGTGTGTGACTCCATCAAAAGCAATGGTTTCGAAAATTGTACCTGTAACTCTCAGAGTTCCTGCTCTCCGTCATCTCTTTCGCCGTGTTTGAATAATCCGCTGTACAGACGGCGGTTACCCGGCCGTAATGTCGGATGTTTTCCAGCCGTTGCATTGCATTTGTTGTCCTTATATCTACCAGTGTCACATCTATGTGTGCGAATGTTGTTTCTGTAATGCTTGGGTATTTGTCTTCATGCTAATTTGTACGCGCCTTACTGAATACAGACCGAGGAAGATAAATGAATGTGGGTTTCTCCCCCGTCACGTGTTGTTTCTTTCAAAAGGACACCTCAAACATTGTTTCAATCAACAGTTAAATCACAGTTAATATAATATAAGGAGTTGAAGGGCACTCCACCTATTTTTACATGTCAAAGTCAATCAAACAGCCAGAAGGAGTACTAGTCAGTGAGTGAAAGCAGGAGTGTAATATATTCTGGGGATGTCAAGTTTGAAAGATGTCAGCATTTCCAAGGCACGGAGGGTCTCATAAAAAGACATCATTGAGTTGCTTTATGGAAAGTATAGGAGCTCGACCCGAGACAGCAGTTCAGACTCCAGATGTAGCTTATGCTTGAAAAGAAGCAGTTCTTCCGCCAACTTGTCTGACAGCATTGCAAATCAACCCCCCGCCCCCAAAAATCCAATGTCAGAGAGCCCCCGAGAACATCTCTGTCCGCAGCACTCATGATGTCCTGATGTCACAGTGAAGACAGGGTTTACACACCCTCTGAACAACCAGGTGGTTTTTGACAACTTTGGGGTACCTGGAAGTTTTGTTTTATCTCCTTTAGTAGCGGCTAACTCCCTCCCCCACTCCCCCGGGATAACAAATCCCAGACCGGTCTCCCCACCAAACCAACTCCTGGTAAAATCCACCCATGTCGAATGCTATCAGCCGATTGAATGGACGTTATCAGAGGTTACCGGTACCGTTCTAATGCTACAGACGGGCCAAACCGCATCTAGCACCTTGTGAAAGTGAAATGGTGTTGAGTTTTGGTTTCACACGGGACACAAACAGCAGTCTGCCGGGTGAAAGTCCTGCGTTTGTTCGATCCATCCATCCACACCATGGATCAACCATGGAAATAGATGATAACATAATGACTGAATTGAAACTGTTGTCGTTTGCACTACTAGTTACTGAAATTTAACCACCACCATGTTATTTACAACACTTTCAGTAAGTGGTGTGTAAGTGCAATAATACACACATAAGTAGCCTAAAATAATGGACTTATTGTCACTCCGTTAGGTACACCGCTGCTTTTGGGGGGGAACAAATACATTCTGCTCTTTAGATTCTTTTCATATCAAACAAGGCAAGAAAAAGAAAACATTCAATCCGTAACATATAGAGCCATAAACTGATCTTACCTGCAGGATTTTGCACCTCTCAGAGTCGCAGACGATGTCCTCACAGGGATGAAACATTCCCAGGGTCACGCAGTTCAGCAGGATCACCAACATGGACGCTCGCTCGAACCACGTAGAGAGCAACAGTTAAGGAACACAACCAAAAGACAGATGATAACAGCTCGCAAGCCGACGATAAGAGTCGGAAGCTCGCAGTAACAAAACAAACGACATTTCTCCAGCACGTTCTCCAGTGACCTCATTATTCCATTCAAAAGTATAAACTCCTCTGACAAAGTGATGCACGGTTATCTCTTTCCCCCCCCCAAAAAAAAGGTTTGAGAGGAAAAATGAGCCACAGAGGGAATCTGGGAAGTGGGGGAAAGCCCACCTGTGGGGTTTCTGAGTGACAGTCATTGCTCCTATTTCACCCCCCGAGGATCTGTTTGCAAGGCGTGTTGGGGAAAAAATGTTCCGATTGTTAGCGAGGGTGCTTGGATAGACACTTTTAAAGAGATTGTGTGAGGCAAAACAAAAAAGAGAAGAAAGAGAAGAGATGCTGAGACACTGGGAGGCTGACTGAGAGGAGGAGGAGTACAGTGAGCGTGAAGACATCCTGATGCATGGCGCATGCAATTTATTGACCACAGGGTCGAAGTGGGCATTCCTAATGCGGTTAGGTTAAATGCCAGCCTGAGCTATGAGACACCGATCAATGATGGGACCAAACGCAGATTAGGCTGATACTGCTTCACACACACACACACACACACACACACACACACACACACACACACACACACACACACACACACACACACACATATATTATAGGTTGCTACTTACATCCACGTTTAGCATCCAGCACCCCGCCTGGTTAACAATGTTAGACAGAAGAGATTGTTTGTCATCCAAGTGTGTGTTTGAGTTAAAAGGAAAACAGTGCTCTTTTTTTTTTTTAAATCTGTGAATGTGGTGTGCAAAGCAGGCTGTGAGGACAAACGACCTGTCCGTCTTTTATCGCATTTGCCGCCACTTGCTCATTCATCCCACTGACCCATAATGCAGCTGGGTCAGCATGGCCCCAACAGCCGACGCACACAAAAAACAATTCACTGCAGGACGAACAATAACAGCAATAGTGAAAGACGGATTTTTAACTTGGGCAAAAGATAACCATCCTCGGGCTGGAGTTTAAAAAAAGAATACCAGACAATCTGATAGAAGCTGGGGAAACAGAGAATAAATAGTCTGCTAATGGCTTTCAAAAATTGGCATGAGCCAAAGTGTTGGTCAAGGGGAAATTATGGAGACAAGACATCATCCCCCGACTAGAACAATATTTTCGGGGTACTAAGACATGCCTTTAAGTGGTGAACTGTGACCGTGAGAAAACGACTGTCTCTTGCATGAAAGTCAGTGCTCCTCCACCAACTAGTGCGTTACACCTCACTAGAGGGCACACTGCTTACCGCGCTGGCTCTGAACATCGGCACGGGGCATAAATCATTTGCTGCAGAATCATCTGATTTCAAAGCAGTCCCAAGGGATACCGGGCTACAATGTGATAACTCTGTGGTTCTTCCAATACAGTATTGAACAGGAATATTGAATAATAGACGCAGGCTGGTGGGAAGCGGCCCACAAGGCCCCTCAGCAGCATCAGTTGAGTAATGATTGTTGCATCTGGAAGGCAGCACAGGATTATGTTGCACACGGGAGGATGCACAGAAAAGTCGCGCACGGGAGTCCAAAGGGATGCAATTAAAAAAGATCAATCAGTATGGAGAGTGGGATCATTAAGCTGGAAACAAAAGGCTCGGGCTTGTAGTGTGAGAGTGGCGGCACCCGAAAGTTTTCGGGGAGAGCAAACTGTTGTTGACGCGCAGGCGGTGGAATCGGTAAAAAGTGCACGGCAAAGGATCGGAGACGACGAGGCTAATTAAAAATAATGAGCTGCATGTCTTGTCTTTGTAATCGTGAACCTACATCAGAGCTAAACACAATGTCATTTTAGTTCAGTAAACTTTCTGTTCATCGTTGACTGATTTTAAGCAATTGTAATTGTGAGCATGACATTTTTGATTATATATTCTAACACACCACGATGTTTTGTTTTTTTACTCACCACCATAGCCTTTATAGCCAACTTTGCACAATTTGAAAAAGTTTAAAGGAAAATTTCAAATTCCTTCAGTATATGATAGAAATATTCATCCTATATCTGTATTTATTGGGACACACCGATCCAATGCTGACTCTAATAGCTAAGACAGCTTATTAATTAAACACTGGTTTCATAACCGTACTTGGTATCAGCCGATACCCAAGGCCCCTGTATCGGTAATGGTATCGGAAATGGGTATTGGGACTGAAAAAGTAGGATCTACAGAGTGATTTACAGATCACTAAAATACCTGGTAAATTCAAATTTTACATTGATCATTGACATATTTAAAATTCTGTTACCTTCTAAGGTCACAGGAGGACTCAGACTCAACACGTCACTGGGGAACCTTTGGTTTTCTCCAAGCTCTGCACAAGACTAGAATAATGAGCAGACCTTATAATTCACCATCACCCCCTAAAAAGCAAAGATAAACAGGGTCATCTAATTTGCTGAATCCACCAGTGTTACAAATAGAATTTTAAGAATTCAAGTAGTAATTGGTCTCTTCCTAATTTACGGTACCAAAGCAAAACTTGAAATTTATTCAAAACCTGTATATTCCACCGCTGTCTGTAGCACAACAGCATCTAAAGTTGTCCTCATTAAGGAAACTTTCTCAGAATGCACAGGTCAGCATTTAAACACTCCCAAAAACCTACGAAGAAAAAGAGACGGCAACGATGTACAAGCAGAACTGCATCACCGGTGAAGCGAACAGAAAGCACTCATACTATATGTTGCACAAATGACAAATGCCGCTCAGATGCCGAAAATTCCCCCCAAAACGCTCTACAGCGACAACAAATCCCTGGATGGAGGATTTTGCACTCAGCATTTGGTCCAATGTCCCCAAAAGACAGTCATCATCACGGTGACCTGTCAACATAAAAACATTAAACAGTCTGAGAAATCGTGAACGGTTCATCAGCATCAACAAATTCAAGTCTGACACAGCCCCAGTCTCTCAAGGTGTCCCCCAAGGTTCAGTACTCGGTCCCCTCCTCTTCATCCTCTATCCCCCTTGGTGACATCATACGCCACCATGGTCTCCAGTACCACTGCTATGCTGACGACACCCAGCTCTACATCTCCACCAAATCCATCACCCCCACCATCCACTCCACCATCACCAACTGCCTCACAGATATAAAAACCTGGATGCAAGCTAACTTCCTCAAACTCAACACCGACAAATCTGAATCATCGGCCCCAAATCATTAAACAATTCCCACCACAACTTCTCCCTCTGCATCGATGGCATCACTGTTCCTGCCTCCACACATGTCCGTAACCTCGGGATAATTTTGGATCAAAATCTCTCATATGAACGCCACGTCAATCACATCACAAAAACCGCCTTCTTTCATCTCAAAAACATCGCCCGTCTCCATCCCTCCCTCTCCTCCGCAGCCACTGAAACACTCATCTACGCCTTCATCACCTCTCGACTGGACTACTGCAACAGCATCCTGTACGGCTCACCCACCAAAATCATCAATAAACTACAATACATTCAGAACTCAGCTGCCCGTCTGCTCTCCCACTCCCGCACCAGAGACCACATCACCCCAGTCCTTCAAAACCTCCACTGGCTCCCCATACAGCAAAGAATCCATTTCAAGATCCTCCTCATCACTTACAAAGCCCTCCACAACCTCGCCCCTTCATACCTTTCGGACCTCCTGTACCATCACACTCCCAACCGCAACCTCAGATCTGCCGACGCCAACCTCCTTACCCCACCTACTCTGTCCAAGCATCAGACCTGGGGGGACAGGGCCTTCTCCGTTGCTGACCCCTCCCTCTGGAACTCCCTGCCCCAACACCTCAGACATTCTTCGTCACTCGCCACTTTCAAAACTGCACTTAAAACTCACCTATTTAAATCTGCTTTTAACCTCTAAAGTCAGTCATGTATGTTTTCTTTCTTTCTTTTCATGTTTATTTTATTTTTTTTCTTACTGTTATGTCGTATATTTTGTTCTCATTATAAATGCTTCTATTGTTTCTGTTTATGTAAAGTGTCGTTGAGTGCCTTTTAAAGCGCTATATAAATAAAATGTATTATTATTATTATTATTATTATTAACATAAATACTCCTGCTGAGTATCATTAGTGTCTGCTGCTTTGGACGGAGTGGTTGACTGAAGACATTACAAGGTCTGTTATTTAGCAAGGCGACTATCTCGCGGCAGCAACAATCAATAGGCACAGACATGTCTGGGTTTTGGGGAGTTGGACGAACTAGGAAGACGGACAATTGACTGGCAGGCTGAGTGACTGACTAACAAGCCAACAAACGTAACGAAATAAGGAGGAATACATAAAAGAAATATCACAACTTCCCCTTACAGCCAAAAAGTGCATGTATCTGACCTGTGATTAGAATCCACTCCCACATTGTAATGGATTCTAATTGTCCCATGCTAAACCCTTCCACCAACTTTAATAAAAAATCAGAGCAGTAGTTTCTTTGTAATCCTGCTGATAAACAGACCAAAAAACAACAACAAACCGAATAGATAACCTCCTTGTCGGATCTATGGCTTGAAACTTCACAGTTCTGTATCAGTCTCGTTGCTCTCGTAGCGTTGTTTGTCGGTTGCAGTAGGAAGCCTTTTTCAATGAAAAGGCTACGATAAACTGCCACTGTAGGCTACTGCCTTGCACCAAACGGTGGGCAGAAAACCTTAGCGACCAGCAAGCGAGCATAGCTTTATTTAGCTGCTAAAGTGGCTTGAACCACGAGTTTAAACGATGCTAATGTTGCTCTGCATCTGCTGGATGTGTATTTAAGCATCGTTTAATATGTCAGTGTCGGATTTGTATGAGTAGCCGTGCGGACGTTACGACTCTTCACTGCTTGCTTCACTGTTAGATTGTGTGTGAGCGTTCGCCACCATTCAGTAACTGCCACTCGTTGCATAGGCTCGCTCTGAGGGAGCTAACGCTCATGCTAACATTGCACAATTAGCAGTAACTGCTGAAAAGCACAATACTTAAACAGTCTGAGAAATCGTGAAATATGTAACTAAATTTACACCACGAGTCTTCAATATTTGGCACTCTTGTGACTTGGTTGCGCTAGATAGTGGACACTAGCAAATACCAAAGACACATTTTTTTTTAATCTCGAAAAGTAAATCCTGTCTCTCTCTCTCTCTCTCTGTCTCTCTCTCCTTGGGCACATGTGAACAAAGCAGACATGCTTTACTGGTGCTCTTCAGACCCTGTCAACCAATAAAGTGTATGAGTATTGTTTATTGGAGGGTCGTAAATAAAATGTGTTTATTAACAGAAAGACATCATGGAGATGGCAGAGGAGAAGGCTTGGGCATGGAGACAAAGCAACACATTAAATATGAATAATGTGACTGATCCAATCAATAACTTCCTCTCTTTGCCCTCGTTCTCTTCCTCTGTCTCCCCAGCTGGTGGGCTATAATTAAACAATAAGGAGTGTTCTGCCACACACACACACCTTCAAGGTGTCAACAAGCGGTGACGCCCTGAGGGATGGATTCAATTAGAGGAAAGATACACGAGGATATGCTCTGTCAAAAGTCTGATCGCGAGACGCATGCTCTGCACAATAGACACAGACACGCAGACTCACACAACGATGCTTTCATCAGAGAGGCAACATTATCAAACTCATCAACACCTCCAAAATTATTCAACTCTCATGGGTTCCATCAGCTTTTCCCTCTCTCTCTCACACACACACACACACACACACAAACATGTGCGCACACACTTATATTCAAAGTCCCTTTTCTTCTTGTCTAATGAAGGGGAAACAATATGCAAGCCGTATGTCCTCCCCTGCCTCACACTGCGGATTCACACGGATTCTGTCCACTAATGATCTGACACCAGACAGCATGACACAACAAGGAAGTAGGGAACCAGTGTGTGTAGCCTATATATATATAGGTGTGTGTGTGTTTGTGTTCCTGTGTGTGTGGCTCAAACTCTCTCCAGCTCTTATATCTTTCATGAGAGTAGGGGAACGAATCGTCAGCGGCAAGAGATGAGGTGCACGCACAGTCCGAGGCCGATCAATACAGATGGGCCTCTCTTGAATGGATAATATTCATTGTGTTTACTGTAGCTCACACGGGACGTGGTTCTGCCTCTCCACACACACACACCGCACATCCTTTGCTCTTCGCGTGCTCTTTCTCTTCTCCAAATCTCTCACGGACCAGGGCGTGATACCACTGTTATACCGAGAGCTATTGGAGACATATGACGCTGAGGTGTCTGTCGTTTACAATGGAATTTGTTGCACATTGGCGTGTGCATCTCGGAAAACTACAGAACTTTTAACGTCTCGAAAAATCAGCATGAAAAGTCTAATTCTCCCGAGCATACCGTAGGTACGGGAACCGTCGGTTAATGTTTAGCCAACGCGAGTCCCTTAAAACACTAAAAACCAGGTGTTGCAGCATGATTATGCAGCAGCACAGTATATGTAGATACCTTAAATGGATTCAGAGAGAAATATTGGTGGATGGATTGAGAGGAATTGAAAAAGTAAAGATTGTTAACAGCCGAGCGAGTGGAAGAACTGTCAATCATCGACTCTATAGTAGAGGTATTGTGCACCTGATCTCCTTTATAGCTGGAATAATATATACGTTGAATCAGTAGCTTTCTTCTTCTGAGCTCCTCTCTGGGTTTCCATCTTTCCATGGTTTATATCTTTACCATGGGTGGCTTCAAAACCACTCATTGGAATTCAAAAACATATATGAGCCCAAGTTAAAGCAGCACGAGTATTGCTTAGTCCATACAGTAACCGAGACTTGCTTGATGCAACCTGCTGAAATTCTGGCTTCACAACTCCCCATTATGGTCATGAAAGGAATTCAGATCAAAGCGCTGTGCAAAGGCACCTCTTCTCGATTAAAAGTCACTCTGCCCTGAAGTTCAAACACGACAAATGGCCGAGTTACTGGACGCAACGCGTCTGTTCTTCGCATTGGAAGCAGCGGGGGACACTGAGCCGAGGGGTGGGGACGGGGACAGGTGTAGGGATATTCAGCTGTAAGCGCGAGTGTGTCCCCTCATTAAAAGCGGCGAGACTTGCAGGAAAGGGCAGGGCTGGACCGGGACGGCGGGAGGAACAGGACAAATGGACACGAGAAGCAGGCGGGACACGTGTTGTTTACCGGCAGTTTGACAAGAGAAAGGATGAGAGGATGATGGAGGGCCAAGAAAAGATGTGAAGAGTCCACTGTCGGCGGATGCGAACCGGGCTCTAGCTAACTTCCGTCGCATGTCTAGCGACGAGCTAACTTTCCGGAAATTCATGCCAAATATCAAAGCTTTTATAAAAGTAAAGTTGTTAGTTTGTCACATCCCAATTGCTATGATCTGTGGGTAATCTCAAAGTTTGGAGAAGTCTAAAAAGGTTTGGACTGTAAAAGTCAGCAGAAAGTCCACAGAAACAGTTTTTTGGATTTAGCATCAAGTCATCCGAAGAAAACAGCAGCTGCACACAGTAAAGGGTTGATGCCCCCATTGGTAAGACGACATCATTTGTTCCATTACAAACCACGGCTGCTGAGATAAAGGGGATTTCTGCTGCGACACTGCTTTGGTTAAGGTTCGGTTAAGTTTAGGTACGTAAAGGACTTTGCTACGTTAGGGGAAAAAGTTGTAGTCATCGTTAAAAGAAACCAAAGTTGACCGTCAAGTGGGAAGCTCCAACGTTATGTTGACGCATCAAACCACCACAACCTTGGACCGACTTTCTCTGTGAAAACATCACACTGTTCTCCCGACGCACAACGTTGTACTTTCTCATTTCTAAAGCTAGAGAGATTTGTCAATTGAACAAAAGCGTATTTTGATTTTTTGAGGCACTTCCTGAGAAATGGCTTTTGGATTTAGCCAGACGTTAGCTTGAGGAAGGGACAGTAATTGAAACTTTGTCCGACGACGGTAAAACATTAGTGAGATGATATAAAAATGGCCGCCGTGAAGAGGAACACTAAAAGCTTCTCTCTTCAGTGGCTTCTCTATTTTGCAAACCGTTTTCTGTTTTTCAACCCACCGCCTCTCTTTTTTGTCTTCGTTTCCTCAGGAGTGCACCGGCCTTCTCTTCAGTAGGCAAACTTTCAAAAAGCCAAGAAAGCACAGCAGCAACTATATGTAAAGGTGCGCAGAAACAGGAAGGAAGGTAGCTCAGGGTGAAAAAGGGAGCTTTTTTTTCTCTCAAGTCGGAGACAGCTGCTGCTGCCTAACCTTTGCTGCTCATCTCCCATCAATCCTTCCTTTCTCCAAAACCCCTCAAAGCTTTTCCTTTTCTCTGCATCACTTTCTTTTCCCTCTCCTTTCACTTTTTTATGTATCGTTTCACACCAGCTATTTTCAGGGAGGGGATTGTCAGAAATAAAACTTTTTTTTTTTTTTCCAGGAGGAAGTATGCTGAACAAGCCAGAATGAAATAAGAAGAAAATAAAAAGTGGAGAGAACTGAAAGCAGAAGGATGTTCATGAAATATTGAGGGCGACTGCCGCGTTTTTTTTTGTAACGCGCGATCTGTCACTGTCATTGTGCTTGAACGTGTGTGCATTGTGCTCATGAGTGAGTGTGCGTCGACATTTATATTTTCTGTGTTTTTGCGAGTGCCTGCATGAAGAAATGCCACTTTATCACAAAAGTAGAGGGCTGTCTTCCTTTTCCTGTTCTGATCAGTGGATCATTAAACTGGTATTATTCAGTCTGAGTGTGACTCTTTTATTTAATTTGTTCACTGAATGCTTTTACTACAGATGCCACAATCTGGGTCAAGACACAAAATGACTTGGGATGAGCATAGACGAGGGGGCATCAGTGTTGCAATTCCTGATTAACTGCTCAAAGATTCGTCTTTTGGACAATCGTATGGTTTCTCGGCATGTCTCAAATTTTGGTCGTCTGTCTTGCAGCTCGAGGCAGTTCTAGAATTCACGATTCAACGATCCATTATGAACTGTACTGAGCTTGTTTAAATATTACGGGATTAGTATCTGTACATTGTGGCTAACTGATTTAAACGTGATATTGATCTTCGCTGCAAAACACACCATATTGTCTGAATCTTCCCCCGGCCACATGCTGGTTGACATTCTTCTCACTTAAGTGTAAAATAGAATTGCATTAAGCAACACTGCCTTTCTCCTCTTTTTAAAAAAATCTTGAGTACAGAGTAGCTTAAATAAAACCTTTTTGGAATTATCAGGGGTTCCATGTCAATGTTCATTGTCAGCATCCCAGGTCGTGATCGTTAAACCGATCGGAGTTAACGGGACATATGGGACAAAACGAGATTAATAAAAAAGGGGCAGTATCTGCCACAGATGTTTTGCAGGGCTACAACAACATCGCACTACTTCAACTTTTTGCTTTCCGGCCGAGGACATACTTACCACAGTCTCAAGAGGTTACTTTAACACGGGTCATTTTAACATTGCACGAAATACAAAGCCGTTGTTTTTAACGGCGAGGACGGTTGCAGTCTGGCGGTTTAAAAAAGTGTGCTTGTGACGTCAGAGATGCTACAGTAAATTAGAGTTAAGGGAATAACGGCATCAACCTGAATTTGCTGGAACAGTTCTTTTCCTTTAATGAACGCATTTTAAAAGAAATCTGGTTTTGCTTAAACCATTTTCACTATTGTGTCTAGAAACTGTTGCCATGTTTCCATAACCCAGATAGGCAAAAGGAAGAAGCACAGAAACCTGACAAATACTGGAGTTTTTGCTCCGATACGGCTGTCAATAAATGGCAGTGAGTTTAATTAAGACTACACCGCTTAGATTGAGTATTAAGCTTGGAAATAAGCTGCCCTCAGCGACACACTTAGAGTTACAGCAGAGCGCCTCGACTCGGGGGGGGGGGGGGGGGGGGGTTTGGAAAATCCCGCTGGTATAACACTGCATAACCCGACTGCTCGCTGACATGGCTTATCAGTAGCCTGAGTCAGGAGCCGGGGAGTTAGGAGGTGGAGGGAAACAGCGGCATATTGTTACGGCGGCTGTATCAGTGCCTACCATATGAGTGTGTGTGTGGGGGGGGGGCGGGGGGCGTGTGTGAGGGAACGAGAGATGACACAGGGAGTGACAGGCAAAAGGCGGTGAGGAAAGAAGGAGAAGAAGAAGAAGAAAAAGCATGCATTGTTCCATCTCAGTCTCTGACCAAAAGTTTTTCCCCGCGGGGGGGATCGTCGACGACAGCCAACCCCATTAAACTTTTACCAGCTTACATTATTGATACATTGCAGCCTCTCTCCCCCCTCCCCGCCCTGAGATGCAGTCTGTTTACATAGGCAGCAGCAACTTTGTTTCATTCTCCCATGCTCATCAATATGGATACACGCAGTGCACCGGCTATAACGTTGGCACAACGGGGACACCTTGGGGGACCTATGAAGAAGAGATCAATTTTCATGCACGGTGGTGGTGGTGGTGGTGGTGGGGGGGATATCGTCAGTATAGTCATCTGCAGACTCAGTGGGCTCCTGAGCGGATGCCTTATGTGCTTTCAGAAGTGACTTTTGCATATGAAATGTATGTGTTGGAGGGTTCCTAATGAACAGATTCTCTCCACACACACACACACACATCCCTCTCATCAGCCAGGAAACACCCCTGTATCTCTTGCTCACTGCGGACTGAGAGTTGCTAAGCAACGCCGGCTTTCAAAGGGAAGTGTGGTGAAGTCGCATCTCTCTGGCTGTGGTGTCTGCAAGCTGGGGCGATGGGGCAGCAGACTTGCCGCAGCTACAGAGAGCAGAGCCGGCGAAGTGTCCGACTTTTATTTATTTCTTTATTTTCTTTTTTGCAGTAACATCATCAAAACAGAGAATCCGTCCAGAACATTAGCTCTCCATCTATCCATCGATGTCCCCGCGCCTCAAAACAGAAGAGGTCTCGGCTCACCGGTGTGCAGGGTGATGGCAAAAGAGCTGATGTAGATACATGTAGTGTGGAAAGACTCTACCACGCTCTACTCTCCTGTTAACTGGCAGCAGGCCAACATGTGAGAGGAGAGGAGAAAGAGAAAAAGAAGGGAGTGGGAGAGAGATTTCACACTTTTGTTGGAGCTGCCTTGGTGACGTAATATTAGGAAATATCACTTTCTCCACTCCAGGCAGCAGGAGGGTAGAAGAGAAAGACTACACTACAAGATATCACATACCGGCACGGTGGCTCTCGCTGCTGTCATTGGGAGCTTCAAATATGCTAATTTCTGCAGTGTAGTTTTATGATGTAAATCATCACGACCAATCGTAACGGCCGTTCTCAGTCGCGATTATGCTACTCTGCTGTTCACACTCAGAAGCAGATGGAAGGGACCACTTCGCTGAGCCCCGCCCCTCAGATGTCGCTTTTTTCACATAAAAACCTGTGGAGCTAGTCGGAGTACGTAAGCACATCATTAACTGTAGTTAGCTAGTAAAGGTGCGCTGAAAGTATGAACATGCTTCTTTAACTTTTGAATGATTGTAACAGTGAATAATATTGTCAGAGAAACCACAAATCAACAGAAAGGACAACATGACACATGACAATGCCGCAAAACCCTAAATTACAGATAATGTTTGTGAATGCCCTTGGCAAACTTTTTTTTATTTTTTATTAATTATTTCAAATAGAGCCATGCACCACACTAATATATGAAGGGCACACTGCTTCCTGCACTGAGAGTGAACCTTGGTTTTATGCTCTGTTGGACGACCAAAATGTCCAACAAATAACAGATCTTACATTTTAATGGCTGGTCTTGAGCTTTCAATCATTTCACATCAGCAGATGTTAACCAATGAAGTTGCCACGGAACTGTAGATGTCTAAATTTCCATTTTCTCTCAGGACCACCCGTTCAAAATCCATTCTTGACCTTTGAAACAACGGCATCGTGGGCGATTTCCCTCTGCCAATGTGATATGGTTGAAAGCACCAGAAAAGCTACTAAATGGACCTTGTGGTGAGATATGTTCTTCACTTAGGAACGATTTCTTAAAGTCAGATTAAACCTTAAAAACATGTTTTTAGAGGCGGCACACGCAAAGTCATTACAAAGACAAGAGTGGGATTAGACACAAATTTGCCGGAGGAATTCACACTTATCTTGGAACGTTATATAACTACTTCATGGGCATGCAAAGACGATCAAATAAGGACAAACACATTATTAACACTCGAGGGGATGTACAGTACTGTAATCACACAGACAAACACACACAGAGACAGAAGCCGTAACAACTGCAGCCAGGAAGTGCTGCTCGCAAGGCTCCGAGTTGACAGATGTGTGTTCGTCAGACGGGACACGGCACCGCATCCGTCATCCTAATTGACAGAGATGTAGCTACCGTGTGTGCAGGTGCTCGGTATGTGCAGAATGTGTGTGCGTTTCTGAGTGTGATCGAGAACTCTAACAGCCCAGAGGAAAAGAAAAAAAAAGCATATTAGATGTGTAAAAAAGATGATGATTTCCTCCAGAAATCACCCCGATGAGTGTGGCTGTTTTTTGTTCATTTTTGAGCGCGCACACACACTTGTGTGTCGTATCTCATGTCCAGAGCAGGACTACACAGGGAGAGAGGGGGGAAATGGAAGACTGAGTTAAAAAGAA
Source organism: Anarrhichthys ocellatus (assembly GCF_004355925.1). NCBI lineage: Eukaryota > Metazoa > Chordata > Actinopteri > Perciformes > Anarhichadidae > Anarrhichthys > Anarrhichthys ocellatus. Next base: position 13,583,038 of record NW_022280034.1, read on the forward strand.
AAGAAAGCAAAGATTGAGAGGTAAGAGAAGAGCAAATTAAACAGGCAAAAAGCTAGGGAGCGAAAGAGAGATGAGGAATGAATAATTGAACTGCAGGCCGGTGAGAGTCTTTAATCCCCGGCACACTGCTTTTTCTTTTACCAAACTCTCTCACACACACACACACACACACACACACACACAGTAAGAAATTCTCAAGACACAAGTGGTCTGTCAGAAAGTGTGTGTGATAGACTGGAGAGATGCAGTGGCAGAGGTCAGGCATGCACCGTTGCAATTCCCCGTATAGCTTCTCATTAATTAAGCATCGACTGAATCTCTCTCTCTCTCTCTCTCTCTCTCTCTCTCTCGTCTGCCACCGCTGCCATTTCATTCATAAGCGGAGCTATTCAGAGACCTCCTTCCATTCAGGGGAATTAGCATTGAATGCACAACCACAAACGCCTCGCACACACTAACAAACACACGGGTGCCTGAGGAGATCCAGTTAAATGCCACAGCAGACAAATAAGCTCTTCATTCTTCGGGGGGAAGAAGAGAGAGAAAAAACAAAACTGCTGCATTGACAGGTTAGCGAGAGGTCAACTGGCGAACACAATGAGAGAGCGAAGAGAAGCTTTGAAAAAGACGGAAAAGTGGAATTGAAAAGAATGGCCTCGACTGAAGATATGCAAATAGAGGGGAAGTCAGGATATGAGGGAAAAATGCGGTGCCGCGCCAGAATCAGCATGATTATCATGAGGTCAGCTTTATCAACACCGCTAATCTGGCCCATGGAACACAACAGCGGCTAATATTAGGGAAGTAATGGCACGCTACTGTCGTCTGCACGCACACACAAACGCAATACATGAAGGCCCTTCATGCACACTCACGCGTTAGAAATAGAGTCCAGATGCTCGGGAAAGCTAATTAGCAATCAGCGTTAACAACGGGAAAACGGGTCGGAGTTCGTGCCATGACGACCTGCAGACAGGAAAACGCCTTTTAAAAGCTTATCTGGACCCTCAAGTGTCGGAAATGAAATGATTTGGATGAAAAAATATCTAATATAGTTATTTAAAAGATCAGTCTGCTTTATACAACACGGGTGCGGTTTTCTTACTTTTCTCCATCACTGCTAACTGAGCATGGAAGAAGGCCGTGAGTTGCGGTTAAAAGCTCTGGAAAAGTGGTGGACCTTGAGCAGAAATTGTTTTATGACACTGTTAAACATACTGCACGTAAGAAGCAAGTGTGTAATGTTCGAACATGTACCGTTTTCTGCTGCTGTACTATGTAATGATCATACTCTGATAGTACACTAGTTTGCCACGTAGCTGTCACGTATTAAACTCGACCATGATTGTAAAAAAGCCAGCATCTCTGTGTAAAACCTGTAAAAACAGAAACAGTGTGCGCTGAAGCTCTAATCTTTCCTTCCGTGGCTTTCGTTTCTCATCTGAACATGTTTATAAGAACACAGAACAGCCTGTTCCAGCTGTCTCCTCTTGTCCTGCTCTGAATACAGAAGATATAAAAGTGTTTTTTGAACAGTTTATTTTCTTCCTCCCTGTGCTGGCAGTGATGAGATTGGCTGGTGTAGCATAAGGAGACATGCAGACACTGGGGGAGGTTTGTTTTTATTACCGGTACTAAAATACATTTCAAATGCTCACTAGCACAGCATGCGCACCTACACCTACACACACACACACACACACACACACACACACAGTAGATACTTATAGATAGGCATCTGTGTGTGTGTGTGAGAGAGAATGTCAGCATACATCTATGATAACTGTACGCGTGTGTGTCATCTGCCTCAGTAGCAAGTTTTATGGCTCTCTGGAAGAAAACCATTTTAGAAGAGACGTGTGTGTATTCGCCCAGCAGAGCAGTTACATTTAAATTTCCATGGGATTCCACAAGAGCCACTAATCTATGGCCGCTGCCGGTACAGCTACGTATGGGCTAACGCTGGTCTCTTGGGGATATTTTTAACTTCACCATTTCCGTAAATGTGAGCGGTTAATGGTTATCCACTCAAAAGCTCAGTACCGATACGATCGTCTAATGCTAAAGTGATGAGGAAGTGACAAATTCCCGGAGGACGATTGTTTCTTCTGCAATGATACATATCACAATATATTAAAAAAGCACTGTTCTTAAAAGAGATAGGACTACTTCTCCTAATATACTTGATTGATTGAATAATGTCAGAAAGATGTTGGAAAGTTATTTAGTCAAAAAATATAGATCTACATGTATGATGGCAATACATGAGTGCAGAATAAATTCTGTGTAGCAGCACACGTGTAATGCAATGCGGAAGGGTTTATGTTTTGTTTTGTTTTGTTTGTTTGTACTGATGTGGGTCAAACAGATGCTGGTTTTAAAAAGATGCAGCTTTTTTTACAATATAGACTGTTGTAGTCTGATTTCTGAATGCAATAATTAGGGAGTTCAGATTTATCTGACTGCTTGAATAAATCGATGAAAAAGTAGGCATGTGCAGTAATGTAGAAAGTTTAGGATGCATCGAGAATTGTTGTGCATTCCAATTGGTGACGAGTTAATCGTACTCAAATCTGATGATGAGGAAAGTGAAAGACACACTTCTACCGGAGTAAGACTCTCACTCGTAGTAATCCTGCTTATGGTTCCAATTCACACACAAAACCTTTGTTTTCTCACTTAGGAGGACTTTGAAGTGACTCAACTTCCCTGAAGACGTAACCTAACCTTAACCACTACATACCTAACTCCTAACCCAGACAATAACCTTAACATGAACCCATCTGAACCTTGAGCAAGAACCAAGTCTTAACCATGAAATGCAGTACTTTACCTTGTGGGGACCAACTCTTTCTCCTCTACTGGCATAAGTCCCCATTATGTAACTAGGTCTCCACAATGTCAGTAAAACAAACATTCACACACTCTCTCTTAGTCTAATAGTTTCTAATAAGTGGGACAGGTAACCTGGTGCAACGTCTTCGTTTGGTTCTCAGTGCACTCAAAGTGTTCCTCAATCCCCACACACATACAGTCATTACAATAGAGTCCTGGGGAACCTCAGGCCCAGACAGAACAGCAGTCCTCCCTAAGCAGAACTCTGCTTTGTCTCCCTCCCTCAACTCCACTTTCTCCTCTCCTCCCAGCCAAGTCAATCCTCTGGTACCGAGCGGCCCATTATACAAAGCAAATAAGCCGTGGCTATAGGCCCTGATAGCTTTTCAGAAAGGGAGAGCGAGGTAAGCAGCGAGTGTATGTGCGCGAGGGAGCGAAAGAGCCCATAAACCCCAGTGACTCTCAAAGCTTTGCCAATCTCTAAGAATGCCTCGTGGATATGAAGTGTTGGATGACTCAAAACTTTCTCTGCAGCTCTACAAAAAAGAGAAACCCAGGTCTGTGTTGTTTGGCTCCCTCAAACATCAGAAACCGAGAGAAAGAAAAGGAGGAAGACTCTAAGAAGGACTTGCCACTGCAACAACGGCAACTTTAAATCTTCAAACTGTAAGCTCCTTTTGGCGGTCGTCTCTTTGCCCGGCGGTGATGTCTTTGTCACAGGGTTAAAGCGCGCGGCGAAAAACCCAAACAAGAGCAAACGGCTACAAACCCCAGATAACCTTTCCCAGACCGACGCGCCGCCACAGAGCCGTTACCTGACGCACTGCAGACCTCTTACAGTCCAGAACACGTGGGATCCTTCTGGAGCCTTCCTCCACCTAAAAGCGCACCACACTGCGAGCACCATAACTTGGTGCTGGTATTAAGACGTTACCAGGCCCACCGACCTTCTCTCGCTTTCGCTCTCTCACACACACATGCTCAGGCAGCACAACTATGGTGTCTCACACACACACACACACACACACACACACACACACACACACACACACACACACACAGTGAAAGGCGGTATAACAATCGGAACAAATACGTGGCATGCAAACAGTGTCCATTTCTCCATGACAACAAAGAAAATGTTTACACTCCCGAGGAAGGCAGCCCCTTCGTTCTGGCTCCGGTTTCCATGGCGATGGAAGTCGGCATCTCTGTGTTTGGGCATCGTGAGCTGTGAGTGTGTTGATGTTATGTACAGTACAGGAATGTGTACACATATGGCTGTGATTACACAAACACGCAGATATGCGGCAGGAATATCGTGTGTCTCGAAATTGGGAGTCCGACCAATGGCTTGTCTTCAAAGCAGCGGCGAGTGCTCCGATTGGCTGTTTTCATTATTAGTTTAACTGAGCAGAAAGCCCTCTACAAAGACGGGGATGTTTTTTAATAATAGTTAAGTCATGCCTAGATGGGTTGTATGTTCTTGTTTAAGTAGTTACATCTGTCTGAGCCTGCGAAAAGAAAGCCTTCTTTTTAAGTTAAGACAAATCTCCTTAAAATGCATCTACTTACATTAGAAAATCAAAGAAAGTGCTGGAAATAATGTGGGATTTGTCATATTTTCTCTGCCAACTGAGCCACTAGAAAAAAGAGAGGAAAAAATCAAACACACACACACGCACACATTTAATCCGCGCTCAGCCCTCACAGGGTAGTGCAGCGGGTAGCAGCCGCCGGCAATGAGGAAACACCAGTGAGCGCCAGGGGAAAAAAAAGAAAAAGAAGGGCGGATGGAAATAAAGATGGATGGAGAGAGCTGGGGAAAGAATCAGCAGAGGAGGAAAATCCAAACAATAGGAAACAAACAAGAGGGGAGCCTCAAAACACACAACAGCTATGTTGAGAGATGGATAGAGAGAGGCTAAAGCGAGGGGAAAGAGTCAAAGAAAATGCCTTTTTTTTAAAAAGCGGGGGAGAAGAGAGGGAGTGAAATTGGACCAGAATGAGTTTCTGATGCAGTTAGGGAAATCAATATTTGTGCAATGAAAACGCAAGCGTGATGTTTTGGCACCCGAGTCCAACTGAAATTGTTCCATGTGAAGTTTTTCAAGGGGTGCATGGAAGAGCTTGAATGCACCAATGAGGAAGACCTGTTTTTCCTCGCTTTCCACATAATAATTCCACAATTACGACATAATGGCAACGCAAACTTTCAAATTCAAAAAGAAGGTATTCACCGTGTTGGATTGCCTGCGTGAGTCAGGGTCAGGATTGCCTGAGCGTGGCTGTCAACGTGGCGATGGGTGAGCAGGCAGCTAGCAGCCAACAGCGCTAACAGTGCCAACAACGGAAACAGCACTGATGTGTTTTTATGAATGACGTTTGTGTTTTTATTTCTTGAAAGCCTAACCAGGGTCCAGGTATGCAAATTAGCTATGAAGCAAGTAGTCCTTCATACACTGAAACAGTTAAAATCAACTGTCAACTAAATTACTAAATAATAAATAAAAAGAGCTAAAATGGACTACAAGAAACAGTTGGAGTGTGAATGACATTGTTCTCCGCTCAGGACGCCATTACTCCACTACATCTTTACACAGCAAAAAAGTTGTTTACTGCTTCATTAATGCTCTGTTGTATATACCTTTGAGCCTTATACTGGACTACCATGAAACCACTGGCTAACTGGAAGGAAAGATATAATGCACACAATTGTGAATTGTTGGAGTGGGACGTCTTTAAGATACTCAAAGTGCTTCCAAACATTTTTGAGACATTAAAGCCTGTTTAAGTCAGGTGGCAACCTCCAGTTCTGGCGAGTGAAGTCAATGCGGAAGTGTCTGAAAACCAGAACTCTCTACTGACCAGCAGGGGGCGACTTGCAAAAAAGAAGTCTGATTGTATAGAAGTCTATGAGAAAATGATTCTACTTCTCACTTGATTTATTCCATCAGTAAACATTGTAAACATAAGTTTATGGTCTCAATCTCTAGTTTCAAGTCTTCAATACAGCATGTTCATTTTGTAAATTATGGTCCATTTAGAGTCAAGTAGACCATAAAGCGGAGTATGCTTTAGGACGCTAACAGAGACGTATACGGCTTCTCTACGTCAGTCCTCTGCATTCCAAATATGGTGACTTCCGTTCATTGATTGCGGAAAAAACAACATGGCAACGGCCGTAATCCAAGATGGCGATGGCGAAATTGCCAAACCCGGGGCTTCATAACAGCAGTCCACAAACCAAAGGGTGACGTCAAGATGACGACGCCCACTTCTTATATACAGTCTATGGTTTAAATAGAAGCTCGGAGCCAAAGCTTTTACCCTTTGCTCAAACTAGGGGATGCCAGATTTAGTTTGGAGTAAGCAGAGCTAGTAGGAACTCTGCATAGTAAAACAACATTATGTTGAGGACTAAAAGAAGAGAAAAGGAGGAGTAAAAGAGCTGCAGACCGAGTAGGTGAGGCTCATCAGCAAGCAGGGGAGCAGGGGAATAAAAAAAGCTACAGGAGGCACATGGAGCAGACGGCTCTCTGGGGGCAGCGGGAAGAGGCTGCTCGCCTTCCCAGGTGCACACGGCACAAACAATGTGCCTTTCACACAGAAACAAAGAGACCAGCGAGAGAGGGGGAAGCCAGACATGAGAGTCTGATCTACAGCACAATTAGAGGCGCGACAGATCTGCCCAACGCCGGGGAGCCAATACTCCCTGTTTTCCAGAACAATCAAATACACAGACACAATGGAGGCACAGGAGTCTGATCTACGTCAGTTCATTCAGTCAGTGTAAAAGAACAACTGAACAACCTTCACTTTTTAATATGCCGGTGTAAACGCAGTCCCCCTCTCGTGGCTTCTCGCCACCATCTCCAGACTTGATTTAGCTGAGTTTCAATTAAAACACATGCTCCAACGTACCGAAAGGGGAGGTCCGGGGGCTAAACTAGCACATCGCCACCTCACATGACACTGGCGTCCTTTGTTTTCAGATGTTTCCCATCACATCTAGGATTTGCTATCTATTCTCCACAAGAGGCGTTATCATCCAAACAGTCCATCACCTGTTCGATTTGCATCGGTTTGATCCCGGTTTGATCGGCCTCGGATGTGCGGTATTGACGGCAGTCGGTGTGGCCAGCAATAGCTCCAACCGCCGCCAGAGCTGGTTTGGCTGATGCCTGGAGTTCATGTGTGGTTTTTCTTTTTCCCTCTCTAGTTGTGTTCAATGTTTATGGCAGTTGCAAAGAGAATCCAGCCTCAAGAGCACAAAGCCGCCTAGGTTTGTGCGAAACACCATCGTGGCTAGATAGCCGCGGAGCTGAAACGTGAATGTCAGCGGGGTTCGACACACTGATACGATATGTTGACGCTGCGCCTGGTGCATGAGAGAGCCTAATAACAGAGGGAAAGAGCCAGCTGGAGAATGCTAATTAGCCACATAGGCTAACAATCAAATCTAATGGGTAATGAGTAAATACCAGCGGTTGGCTAATAGCATTAATGTCCAACAAGAGAGCCAGGTAACTGTGTGTGTGTGTGTGTGTGTGTGTGCATTGATGCCGTTTCGTCCTCATCGGAATCAAACACCCTCTGATGAGAGGAAATATCATGAGGCCATCAATCTCAAAAAAAAAGCAAATAAGCACATTTCAAAAAGAAAAGTCAAACTACTGCACTCACAGTTCATTAACACATCTGACATTGCATTCATTAGCAAAGAACCCCAGAAGGCACTGCTTTCTCTCTGCAGGATTTACTGCTCAATACACACTTTGTATGAATGCTCTGTGTGGCTCAGTGAAAGTGGGTGAAAATGAGCGCCGACCACATGGTTAGACTAACAAACATCGCTTAGCCGGCTGACTGTAGCGGAAGAGAAAATCACATCAATTTTCTCCAGCGAGAGAAGGGTTTTCTGTAAGTAGGTGGGATCATTTTGCGGTCTACTCAAGCAGGGAGCGTGGTTGTCTACATTAATCAAGACACAGAATTTGGAATAAACAAAAGGTGGGTGTCGAAGCTATTTGCTTTCTGCACTCCCCGTAATCGTTCCTAAAATATGTATATCCCCCCCCCCCCCCCTCGCAATGCAACAGGTGCAAATTACCCCCACCTCTACTTGTGAGCTTCCAAACGCTTTTAGCTTGCACAACGACAAACGTTAACCCACGACTGGGAAGCAGGGCGAGGAATTCGGAGGAATATAATTTGCAGAATGATTCTGAGCAGACATATAAACATCTGGACTCTGTTAGCAGAGAGCTAAATCGTGAAAGCGCAACAGTCCGGTGGAAATCAATGTGAGAAGCCCAATGGGACGCACGGGAGCATAGCAACACGAAAACATCCAATTTCCTCCTGTAAGCGAGCGACTGTCTTTTGAATCGCAGCTTTGTTTTTTTTTTTAAAGTGACTCACACTTTAATTGGAGAGCCAGCTTGGCTAACCCCGTTCAGTTGATTCAGATTAGCATCAGTAAGGCGGCTTGATTGCAGCTAATTGGAGCTCCTAATGAGTGATCCATCCGCAGATGAGAGCTGAAGGCCACTTTGTAAACTTTTAAAAGGGCTGCTGGCGTTGAGGGATAAACTTTTTTTTTTTTTTTTTTAAAGGGTGGGAAATCCACTGAGGGTGCTTCATGAAGATCAATGTTACGAATCATTTAAAGATCACGCTGGTGTTAACTGAAGCTCCGGGCCGTGACCTTCACCGTGGCTTATCTTTTTTTTTTTTAGCATTTCGGCCTCATTACTGTTTATTTTTGTTAAAAAAACAACAGATATCTTGTCTGTCGTAATACCAGTATGTATACCAAGTGTGTTCATTTAATTAGGCACATAATTACATTCATCAGTGCTTTTCTCGCAGGCACACACACACACACACACACACACTCTAGTGGAGTCATCTTGTGCTACTGTCTTTGGTCTAAGGGCGGGGATCTCTGTTTATTTGCGGCGGCACAAAGGAGCCGATCGATCGACAGGGACCTCCGCTCGCATCGCACATCGTCTAAATGTCACACGGGGACCCCCCCTCGGGAGCCACAGCTGCCCCCACACCCGCTAACGTGAGACGACAAAGCCGACACATTGGGGCCTCGCGCAAATACACACACGCATCCTCTCTGGTGGTTCACGGTGTGGGAGGAACTTAAGAGAAAAATAAATCAAAACACATGCACAACAGCAAAGAAATCATCCAAAATCCATCAGCACTGACAGAAGCATAATTAAAGATTGTTCATAAAGTGACACGCAAAGAAGATGGAAGAGACAGCGTATTGACCACAAGATAGATGAAAGATTAACATGCGTCCGTGCCCACGCACACACACACATTCTCCTCCTGTCAGAGTTAAGTATCTCCATAGACTTGCGGTGGCGCTAGTCAATTCCAATTTGCATTAGAGCTCATTAAACCATAGGTCCACTTTTTTCCCCCCTCCTCTGAGACGTTTTTATCCTTTTATCACACACTCCATATCTCCTCCTTTCACTCCCTTTCTCTGGTAATGTAGGGGAGGAACGAGCTTTAATCCCTGAGTCCCTTCATTCAGAGGCCATTGATCACACACACACACACACACACGCTCCTCCATATAGCTACAGGCGCTACATGTATGCGTATTTGTCGCCTCACCGTAACTCTATTAAACTATTATCAGCATCAGTCTTCTGTCTTCTCTGAACAACAAGCAGTGAATGTGTGTGGGCAGCTATCTGTGAACAGCGACGTGGAGGCAGCAGGTATGAAGGCCTCCCCCCGAGGGCGGTACGGCGGCGCTTCCACTGCCGGCATGAAACGCTAACTGGAAAAACTCTCTGTTCCATTCCCTCGACAAGCGTTTTGTTTCAACACAGCGACCCCCAAGATTAGTAAAAACAATCTGCCTTGCGCGAGGTGAATCCTGATTAACGGAGGATTCCCGGTAAAGCTTTGGGATTTACCATCAAGGTTCTACCGCGCTGGCCAGTGAGCCGAACGGAGAGTGCTGCATGCGACTGGAAGAATCTGGAGCGCTGATGTGTTGATTTGTTTTAAAATCAGCTCACAACCACAGGAGGACCTTTGCTCAGTTGCTTGGAAAACTAAGCCCAGAATCATAAGCGGAAGCCTCTCTACACTACGGTCTCTGGCTAATGTGGCTCACAGAAAGCTGTCACTTCTTTTTACTCTACATGTGCTGTTTAAAACTAGTGAGAAGAGCCGCCGGCTCTCTAGCAGTGGTACAGTGACACCAAACCGACTGCAGATGTCCGGATTGATCACGTGAAGTCTTTCGTGGTGTGAATGAACTTTGCAGAGATTGTTTTCTTTTCTTTTTTTGTGCATTGTAATCAGAGGAATAAGATAATTGAATACTGTGAAGCGTTTTGTCTTTCCAACAGATTTTTGACCTAGTATGAGGATTTCATGGACAAGAATGAAAGGAAATAGGCGTCGAAGTTTGTTGTCACAGAGGCCGATTGAAAGTGCAGCACAGTGCGCTTATTTTGGTGACTTGCAGGTGAGATAAATAATATCTTAAATGGTCGGATTATTGGGCTCTGACCCCAATAATCCGTCGATCATCTCGTAAAAATCTGCACCATGATCAGTCAACCCTTCTAATGAGGCGAGGCGGACGGCGCGCACCACGACTCGTTTTTTTGCACATATTTGATTGAAAAGACAAATCAAACAATGTCAGAAGGAGCCAAACACATCCACAGACACACTAGCACATGCACAGATTGATCCAATTTATTTCAACTCCGGCTGCCCCATGGGATGTTAAGATCCATCATATAGTATACAGCTGCTGTGTGCATGTGTGTGTGTGTGTGTGAGAGAGAGACAGCGGGGTTTAATCATTCCCAAAGTACCTCGGTGCTGAAAGCATAGGGGAAGTCAGATTTTTTCTCCAGGCGTCCGATACGTTCAAACCTTAAAAAAAAAAAAAAAAAAAGGTTTTTCTCCCCTGTCTTGCCAAAAAAAAATACTGCTGCTACTAAAGTTGAGAGCATATTTTCCAAGCCTTTATGGGTATAATTTTTATTGATATGAAGTTCAGAAGTCAACTTGTTGTTTTCTTACACCCTTTATGGTTTTGGCATAGGGCCTTTCACACACCTGAAAGTCCAAACCAAGGTTCTTGGTTTTTTCGTCACCTCGTATACACACTTGATCCAGTTAGTTTTGGTTTGAGATTGCAGTGATGCCAGCGCAGTACAAAAAACACAGCGACATGATATAGGTCTAGCTACGTCTCGTCGTCGTCACTGTCGTTAGATGCCTTTCTCTTTTTTTTTTAATAGTTATAATAAAGTTCAGTGGTTCGCTCCAGATCCATGGTCCCGGGGACGTTCCACACCAGTAACTTTGCTTCGGATCAAACTGAAAGGTCCAGAAGTCCGGAACAAAAAAGTTAGGTCAGAAAGTGACCGCAAGCATTGCGCTAGATTATTTCTAAAAAAGCAAAACAGGGTTCATTATCTGTGATTTTGTTGTCTATTTCTTATGTGCTTTTTGGATTTTGTTTGGGATCCTATCATACTTTGCGTGCCTAAACAGGAACAATAATATTGCCAAGGAGTGTATAGGGTTTAGGGGATTAACTGGCATAAATGGTATATAACATTCATTAACATGTATTCATTATAGTATAATAACCGGAAACTAAGCATTGTTGTGTTTTCTTTAGCTGAGAATGAGCCCTTCATATCTACTCAGGTATAGTGGGTTCTCTTCACATCACACAGTCCGCAATGTTTCTCCATATAGAGAAAGCCTCAGTATTTTTACATTGCTTGAAGGCCACCGTAGTTCTCCGACACACTTGGAAAAGGGAGTGGTGAGTGGAGGTGTATTCAGTTGGTTGTAATCTGCAAGCTTACCGCTAGCTGCCACTAAATACATCACACTGGTCCTTTAAATTGGATGATTTTGAATCAGGGGCTAACCTATAAGCTAGCATTCGTGCTGGAATGATGTCTAAGTGGATGTATGCTAATGTATCCTTCACAGATTGGTCCTCTGTGGCTAATAGCTGGAAAGAGTAAGTTCCCCTGGTTCCAACAGCATGTCTATGACGGCTGTGTCTTAGCTCAGTCATGACTTGGAGAAGTGCTGCGATTTCTTACGTGATTTGCTTCGTTTTGAAATACACAGAATGCAGCATTTTGCATTCTGCATTATCTTCTGATATTTTTGAATTCAGGCCTGTATTCACTCTCGCGCTGTGAACTTCAGCTTGAAGAGAACTCAACTGCATGAGAGGACTTGGGTGGACAAATAATTTAGTGTGCATAATGCTAACTTTGAGTGCAATCTGACTCCGGGATGATGTTTTTGTTTGACGGAGAATATCAGAAATGATTCTCTGCGTAGCTCCAGAACAATGGCTAGTAAGTCAACTTAAGTGTGTGTGTGTGTGTGTGTGTGTGTGTGTGTGTGTGTGTGTGTGTG
>NW_022280034.1:13595335-13607876 GCF_004355925.1 Anarrhichthys ocellatus
GTGTGTGTGTGTGTGTGTGTGTGTGTGTGTGTGTGTGTGTGTGTGTGAGTGATATTTCAGAGGCAAGCGGACAAGGGCCTACTGTGGCGCTTTGAGCGAGGGGAAGAAATACTTCTTTCTTTCGCCACATCTTTGTTATCCGACCCTTTTCTTACACCAGTTGGCTCTCACACAAACAAATCTGCAAGCTCTGCATCTCTTTTTCCAAAGAGGTAAAAATGTCCGTTACATGCAGCAGCAGAAAGTGTGTATCAGCAAAGAGGCATTTGCAAAAAAAAAAAACACATACAGTAGACTTTAGCACACACACACACACACACACACACACACACACACACACACACACACACACACACACACACACACACACTGCCCAACTGCATCTGGTTTGCGTTACCACGTCGACGGCTGAGAAGTGCATTGGCGCCCTGCTCCCATTGGTCCTTTGCTGCCGGCACTGGTTTTAATTGGTCGTCTTAGTGCCAGACCCTCAAGCTCATGCATGCACACGCGCGCACACACACACACACCTAGCTGGGGGCTCAGAGGGGGGAACGTTCTAAAAAAAAAAACGGGGGAATAGTGGCCAAAGTTTTAAAGTTGAGCTAATTGGGAGCCATTTTCCCCCCGCCCTCGCAAAGACATGGGCCTAGCTTTGACTAAATATTCTGCACAATTAGCAGAACTATTAATACCCCTTGGTGTGTGTTTGACAGAGAGAGAGAGAGAGAGAGAGAGAGAGAGAGAGCGAGAGAGAGAGAGAGAGAGAGAAAGTTTCGTAATGAGAGAAAAGAGCACTCGGTAAGAACGGTGAAAGAGACAGGGAAAAAATGCGCGCAACGCTTCTTGCAATGAAAGGGCAAAGTTGAAGCATGTCACAGGGTTACCCCCTCTTAGACACACCTACACACACTCATTTGGGGTCTCCCTGAGTCTAAGCCAGACAGGTTTTGTCTCTCTCCGTGAAGGGATACACTCAGCTGGGGACCACATGGCAGCCTGGCTCAGGGGCTGAACCGTGATGGAGCGAGAAAAAAGAACCGGAGTGAAACCTTTAATTTCACACACTCACTCTTTTCATCAGAAATAACATTTTGGGTAAAATGACTTCTGCCAACAACAACACTTCTCTTCCACCCGGCTCTTTTTCGTCTCGCCACAATTGATAACGTGCAGAAAATTGTGATTCATCCCCACCGCGCGAATCAAGCGGTCCAAACCCATCAGAAAATGTCCCCGCTGCACGCCGAATCACAACATGCGTGACCTTGTCCACTCCTAGTCGAACCTTCCCCTCGGTGGAATAGCACTTAGAGGGCATCATCGCGTGCGGGCCGCGGCGCTCGTCGACGGGGCTCCATTACTCTGGAAGCAATCCACGCGAGGATCAATCGGTATCGGGGATCTGGTCTGCTGCCAAGTAGGGCTCGGCTACTCGGCTGCTCAGAGAGAGATGCATAGAGTTCAGCCTCACTCTCTATGACGACGACACACATTAATCATGACCCGGACACGAACTGCCACGAATCCAAGCAGCCACCTAGAGCGTTTTTAGAGCTACCTGTCAAGTAAATGGTATTTAGATCACAAAGGAAAGACTGTTGGTGGAGTGCACCTTTTAAAAGATCACACACACACCCCCCCCCCGGGTTCACACGAGTGAATGGAACATCCTCATGGCAGAAACAGAGGAATATAAGCGGAGAAAAGCAATGGTGGAAGAAAGAGGGACATTATAAATAAAGCCAAAACGGGACAGAGAAAACAAGCGCGGAAAATGAGAGAGCAAGCACAGAGTAAAGAGAGAGAGAGAGAGTGCTCTTTGAAGTGTCAGGCTGCAGCCTCACTTGGCTACTGGTGACACTTCTAATGGAGGCCGGGCTGCTGCTGGTGTTTGTGTGCGTGTGTGTGTCTGTGCGTGCGTGCTTGGGATGTGCTCGGGTAGACTGGAAGGTCTGCGCAGCGCTTGACTCTCCATACAAGTTAAACAGCCACAGGGCTTTGGAGGAAGGCCATACTACACCACAACATGCTCGCCCCCCGAACCTGCCTGCTCCAAACACCCACCCACACACACCCACCCACACACACACACACACACTCTCGCACACACAACATCAACACAAGCCCACAAAGCACGCAATGCTGAGATCATCTATAAAGCCACAAATATGGGCAATCAAACTTTATGAATAAAACACACAGTGACGCCGACATGCATGCATGCGCACAAACACACGCACACGTTCACGGAGCACAGCCACAAACTTGGCAAACGGCGGCAGTCTCGTCATACGGTCGGAACCATAACACTAATCCGAAAAAGATGTAAAAAAAAAAAAAAAAAAAAGTATGACAATCATACATCCCGACGACGAGCGGGACAACACGCAGCGTGCGTAAAGAGCAGCGCAGTGAATATCAATAGAGGAGCAGTCGGAGCTAACGCAGACCGAAACAGACGCCAGACAGACGAACAGCGACACTGTGTTTGCCTTCGAACAGGAAGTGGGAATGACTCAGACCGCTGCTAACTAGACCATCATTCACTGGACGCCCCAGTGTACTGCTGCCTCTGTCTTCACCCCGTTGCATCTGCGGTGTGTGTGTGTGTGTGTTTGTGTGTGCGTGTTTGTGTGTGCGTAACCACCACATTGCTTTCCCTCTGTCCTGCTGCATCTGTCCTGTGTTATGGTGTCGGTAGCTCAAAGATTACGCCACAACACAAACACGACGGGGCCGGTCGATCATTCAACATGATCTTTTTTCAATGGAATCCTATCGTGATCAGATATCGTGATACACAATTACGTCACCTGAACTGATAAAAAAAAAAAAAAAAAACCAAGCGCACACTAACTTCAACTTCCCCGAAAATCTCAATTGATAATAAATTAATAATTAATCTTAATTCAATTGCTTTTTATTTGTGTGCATGCATGTAAACGTATTTACAAGCTAATTCAATGAGAAAATACTCTTCATTTGCCAGGTATTAAATTCACACAGGAGTGTGAAAAACTTTACCATGTAGTTATTTCATATAGACGATTTATCTATTAAATTATTAGAAAGGATGCTTTATCGTCATGTATATATATATATAATCACCGGGATATGAAATTATCTAAATATGATCAAAGATTTTGGCCATAGCGCCCAGCCCGAGCAAACACACATTCTCTTTGTAATACGGGAGGGAATGAACAAAGAACAAAGAGTAACATCGAATCAATGAAAAGAAGTGTATCTCTTATATCCTACCACACACACACACACACACACACACACAGTTTATATATGACAGCAGGAAACAGCTTGATCCTAATGAAAGACGATCAGACAGGCTGCACCAACGTTGACACATTTAGTATCAAGATAAAATTGAATAGCTTCTATCTATTTTGTGACATCATAAACTCATCCTAATCCCTATTATTAACTAAAAGTTATTAAAAACAAATAGGATCCATGGCCTGTATAATACTTGTTGCGAGGTGATTTTTTTTTCTGTCATTTGTCAGGATCATTGGTGGCAGTGATTTCTTTTGTTGTAATACTCATTTCGGCCACAAGAGGCTTAAGTGCACCGCTGCTCCAAGTTCCCGATAAGCCATTTACATAAGTTGCTAACACACAAAATATTTGTTTGTCTTTGTGAATAGAATGCATGGAGAAATTAAAACGCAAGAGTAAGAAAAACAGGAGCCAATACAAAGATCAGACTTAGAAAATGGATCATCACAATGTTTCTTTTTCTCACTTGCCTCATGGGGTTTCTGTAGTAATCCTATAGTTTCACACTCAAAGGAACGTAAAATAACTTAATAGTTTTTAAAGGGGATCCAAGGCAGCCTGAGATTTTTTATTTTTTTATTTACAGTCATTATTGGTACTTCAGCTTGCGGCCACGGTAGTGGACGCCTGGTTGAACTTGGGGACGCTGTCACTGCGTGTCAACATCAATCAAAAACTTCCTAGATCTGTTTGACGTTTGCACACTCACACTCACACACACACACACACACACACACACACACACACACACGCACACTGCGGGAATGCAGGGGATAACTGAGAGGAGAGATAAGGGAAGGGAAGGACGGAAAGGAAAGGAATGTGCCAATAAAGAAAATCATATCAGGTACATATAAAGATTCATGGTGGTGAAAACAAGAGAAGAGGGGGGATGACCATCCCCAACGGTGCAGTTTACATGAGCTCTAATGCCTCTTAAGGGACGGAAGATAATTAAGATAATTTGTCACAAATCAGTCACAAACAATACTGCAACACATCAACTACAGCCCTCCCTTCATTTTCTTATTACTACCCCCTCCCCCTGCTGCTATTTTCCCTGAGTCATTCTGACAGGTGTGCTTTGATATCAATATCGATTTCCTTTTGCTGCTACTGCGGCTAGCCGCTGAATAGGTCTTTAAAATAACAGCCCTGAGCTCATTGTAATGTTATCATGACTGACAAATCCGCACACACACAATAGGGAGCTAAATACTGTGTTAGCTGCTCCCGTCACGCGCCGGGCCAAGCGGCCGCTGACTACCAACTGCTCACACATCAGTCAGTGGCCTGCAGTACTTTTTTCTTTTCGCCCCTTTCGCCACCAACTCGATCCCTCTGTAGTGATGGAACGGTTTGTTCCTGCAGTGCTTGACGAGGAGGAAAAACAACAATCGTAAAAAAAAACCTTTGTGGCTCCATGTTTTAAGGAACTGGCATGTTAGTGCATGTAATGTACTGAAAATGAATTCAAAATTTCCAATAAACAAAAAAGGAATGTGTTTAGTTTCTGAGGCTTGAAATTAAGATGGGTGTATGATTCATAAATCACAGTAATGGATCCTTTGCTTAGTACTTTTTGTTCTTTCAATAAAACTATGCATGCAAATATACACAACAACCAAACCTGCCCCCAGAAAAATGACTTACTCACTGTTCTGCTTTGCCCCCCTACGTACTGTTCAACAGGGATTTACACATTGTTTTTTAGAGTGGGTGTGTGCAGGCGGGAGCCACCACCTAGGCCTGAGAGCTATAGGGACTGTATTGATAAAAGCTGTCCACACACTGAGACTGATGGCGGGGATGAAACCCTGCAGGCTGTGCTTTATGAATCAACGACAGCCCAACACAGTGACAACTGACTTGTTATTAACCTGTCCAAGAGATGTGTGGTATACACAACCGAAGAGAAAGTTGTCTGAAACCAAAGATAAGACAAAAATGGTCTTAACTCAAGTTCCACTTACTAGTTTCTTTCATGGGGCATTTAACCACATCTCATGGTCTTCACCTGCTGATCGAGTGATTGTAACGATGCTGGTATGATGAAGTATGTACGATGAAGACGTGCTGCAAGAAAGCAAGTAAGTGGAGCTTATCAAACTACCACCAAGTATGAAGTTTAAACCGTTAAAAAGAAAAAAACAACATTTGGGTCTCGTTTCTGCAATACAAGGTTTCATTTTGTTTTGTACCGTGAGGGCTACAAAAATCCCTCGAACAAAAAACAATGATGACCAACATGTGTAGTACGCAAAAAGAGAAAGAAAATCTCGGATGAAGTGCCAGTAAAGGAAATGTACAAACATTTCGGGAGAGATGCTTTTTTCTCGAAGTAGGTCATAAGATCGATACTACTGTCATGTCTGTCAGTTGAGCTTAGCATAAATTATGGGAACAGCTGGCCTGGCTCTGTCTAAAGTTTTGAAAAATCCAATTGCAGCACATCTAAAGCTCAATTATTATATCTGCTTGTTTTTTTTAAACTGAAGCGTAATAACAAATCTTGGTTTTATGGGGCTTTTGCGTGGGACTAGTTCTTGGCCGGGCGCAGTGGTTCCCCGAAGTCCCTGCTGGATGCCAGCTTCGAGGACGTCACTGCAACTGACGTGGTAATTTGTTAGCTTTAGAGGTGAATTTTGCTTAATTTGGGGCGTAGCTAAGCTAACAGTTTCAACCTGTTTCCAGTCCTAATGCTAAGCTAAGCTAACCAGCAGACCTTCACATCCAACCCTTGCCAAGAAAGAAAAGTGCATTTCCCAAAAGGTGGAAATGTTAATTTGAAGGACCAGTGTGTAGGATTCAGTGGCATACACCTCCCGTGTAGTAGAAACCTACGGTGGTCTTCAGGTGCATTCGTGCCACCAAATTCAAGCCGCCACTTCAATGGAAAAAAGGCCTTCTCCAGTCTCACTATATTGATATAAAGAGCTGATTCTAAGGTCACGAAAACACAACGCTTTTTAGTTTCGGGTGATTGTACACTGATGAAAACATAATAATGAATAGTATATCCCATATCCACCAGTATATCCCCCTAAATCCATCAACACATGTCTGAATGTAAATTAATCTGTATGGGGGAACCAAACAAGACCAAGACGGGATATACTGTAAGTTTGTTAAAGGAATACTCCACCAAAAATATGGCTTTTGAGTATCACTCCTTGCCAGTAGCATTTAAAAGGTAGCTCTGAAAACATTTGTAGCTTGCTCCTTCATGGAGGTCATATAGAGGGTAAAGTAGTATTCAACGACAATCGCTTGGAGCATACTTAGCGTACGGATCAACAGCTGGGAAAGTGGATTACGCTGCAGGAGAGGCTTGTTATTTTGTTTTATTTCTTGCTGTGACTCTGGGCCACCACTGGAATCCACTGTAAACTTTGTGAATTCAAGCCGACGTCTTCTTGCTGAGGAGAAAGATGTAAACCTGTCGGTGCCACCATTCCAGCTGACAGCTTTTTAAATGTTTGATAACTTCTAACCCGATACGTGTTTGGTGGATTGTTCCTTTAATGATTCTGTATCTACTAAGGAGACCGTAGGAGCGGATCACACGGCTGTCGCCATTAATGCAGCGGGCCCGGTTAAAACAGTGGGGATCATTAAGGTGGGTGCATATAGGCTAGGGAGGACACTGCAGTGTTCTCTACAACTGCAGCTGGCAGCACTTCCCTGGAAGGCACCAACCTCACCCTCTTCTTTTCTACGCCCACCCTTTCCTTCTTTCTTCTCACCCCTTCATCCCCGTGTCTACCTCACTTCCTCCCCGCCACCTTTGTCAAACTCTGTGCAGAACTGTCAGCGAGCAGCTTTTTGGGAAGCGGCAATTAGAGGAGAAGAGAGACTTGTGATGGGGGGGGGGCACACGCAGGCGTCTTGAGTATTTTCCAGCAGGAATGACCTCGAAAACTGTCCTCATCACTTTGGATAATGCATTCTTAGAAACAGAAATAACTCGCTGGAGCTTTGTTTTCCAGTTGGATTTGCATAAAACTCCGATGTATGACGAGTGGTGCTTGGTTGGGGTTTTTTTTTGGGGGGGGGGGGTGTTCAGGGGTGCTGCTGTCATGTGTTTCAGCACATACAGTTTTCCCACATGCAAATGTCCCCTTAAGACATGTCCATGCATCTGCAGCCGAGCATATGCGAGTATATTTCTTCCTCCCACACAGATATACAGCTTTCCTCCCACGCCGTCTCCCTCTCCGTCATACTTATACATACACATTGGTGATGATGTAACATGACCCAACGCTCTGCCCTGTATTCTGCCGAGGCCATGAATCATACAGCAGATGGGCCGTGCAATTGACACACATTGCACCCCGTGAACCCCAAATCCACCGGGTTAGTGATTTGTCAACCGGTTAACAGCTGAGGGGTCAGCGCCGGCTGCGCGTGGACATTTTTCAAGCGGCCAAGTCCCTGGCCGACGCTTTTTTGTTCACTTATTTCAAAGGAGAGTTAAATTGGGAGACGAGCTGCTGAGCTAATGATGTAAAAAAGATAAAAGTATTGTCGGATGAATCATCAAAAACCTTTCAAGGGATGTCAGTGTGAAAAGAAACTCATTTATTAAGACAAAGAGATGTTTCTACCAGAAGTGAATGATGTTTTCCTTCAACACTTTCCTTAAAGTTCGTTAAGGAGAAATAAGAAGAAGGCATCAGCCTGCTTCAATCTGCCCCAGAGGAGAACAGCTCTGACATGGTGTCAGCATGCTAATGGTCTCACTTCCTCAGCCACACCTGGGCTCCACACTCACACTTTACAGTACACACACACACACACAGCAGAAAGCAGGCAGATATTTGGTAGAAAAACAAGACATTGACAACAACAATAACACAAAGCTTTCGATGAATTACGGGTCTCTTTTAAGCGCAAACCACTTTAAAACGGAATAAGAATAAGTTTGTTGCTGTATATTTAAAGGGCCAGTGTGTAGGATTTCGGGGGATCTATCAGCAGAAGTGGAATATAATATTCACAACTATGTTTTCGTTAGTGTGCAATCACCTGAAACTAAGAATCTTTGTGTTTTTCGTTAGCTTAGAATGAGCCCTTCATATCTACAGCGGGAGCGGTTCCTCTTCACGGAGTCCGCCGTGTTGCACCGCCATGTTTCTACAGTAGCCCGAAACACTAAATCCATCACACTGTGCCTTTAAGTACAATCAATTACTGGGATACAATTCAGTTGGAGACGCATAGGGCACAATGTGATATGATATAGTAATAAATGCACCATGAGATAAAAATTTAAAACTAAAACAGACCAGGCCAATTTCATACAAAATACTTATGGTCAGCCTCCAAATACTGCACATAACGCACTTTAGTAAAAGCTATATTTCAGCTATTCAAAAAGCTACCCGGCCACATTGATATGAGCAGGTAATTCGCTATTTCCACTCTTGCAACTATGAGCATGCCATATTTCACACTGCATTCAATTTAGAAAACGGCCCTCTGCATGTAGAGCCACTTGTATGAGAGAGAGAGAGAGAGAGAGAGAGAGAGAGAGAGAGAGAGAGAGAGGGGATAAGAGGGCAGGTGGAACACAGATGAGTTAAATAAAGACAAGCACTGATTCATTTGTTTAGGTGAGGCGGGTGAGGTGAGACCTTGACACACAAAAGATTAAAGCCCACTCCAGAGCGATGAGCCGCAGCCAATTAGAGCCATTAGAAACCATGAGATTCATACACATGCTAAAATATGCGGAGTGGCGTGAAGAGCCGAAGAGCTTTTTTTACGCAATAGTAGGCTGACTCGCTGACACAGTTGAGAGCCTTTTTTTCTTTTTTGCAAAAAACAAAAGAGGAATTAAAAGCAGAAAAATGCAGCCGTTGGTAGCCCGTGGCTTTGCCTGCCCCCACCAAGCCTTCACTGTACGAACAAACAGCAGCTATTTATTCGTCTCATTTCCCCTTCAACCCTGACGCCTAACAATGCAAACAAATACCGCCGCCTTTTAGTGCCGCCACCCACCCCGACAAAACCACAGATGAATGTTTTGTTGGAGCCAGAACAGAAATGAGCGATGTCATGGATGCAGCAGCTTCCCACTGGGAATAAAATGCATCTTACACAATCATTTATCCAAGCGCAGTCTTAAAATTACATATTTTCTTAAAGCAAACGCCCAGGGGTGGAGATAATTCCATTTTTTAATGTTTTACCGATTTTCTTTTTTGAGTCAATTGTTGTTTTCCTGATACTTGAAGAGCTGCATTGTATAGAGCTGCTTCTTTCACATTCTTTTTGTTCAATTGTAAGAATGCCCCGGAGTCTGCACAGTATTTTTCTGTTTTGTTTTTTTGTTTGAAGCGCTTCTCAAATAGCACGAGGCTCTGGGTCGGTGTAACATTGAGATCAGAAGGAGAAAGGAGAAAAGAAAAAAAAAGGTAGAAGGATTTGAAAGCAAAGGCAAAGGTGATGAGATGCAGGGGTGAAGAGTAAAGGAGAAGGTAAAACAGTGAGAGGGGTGAGGAAGACTTTTACGAATTGATTGAGTTTAAAGTGGGGTAGAAATGGAGGCGTATATGTCGAGGGACGGGTTCGGTGTCTGGTGTAGAGCAGGTCGGAGTGACACTGTCTGTGGTCCGTTGCAAAGCCCTCTAACATATAGACACTTCACCTTAATGAACAGCTCGCATGCCTAACAACAAAGGAATCACTTCATTAAACTGTAAGGCATTGGGGAAATTCCATTCACGATGCTGTAGATTCCGTTCCAATATGCCTTTTTCCTCTTTCTTATAAAATGTGTCTTCCAGACTCCTCAACTTTTTTTTTTTTTACTATCCGAGGGCAGCAGTACGGTTGATGTCCCCTCTACCCAGGTCCGCAAACAGTTGTGAAGGGTAGCAAGTAATGCCAAGATATTGCAGGCTTCATGCATTATGCATCAAGCCACGACCGGGCCTGGCTGTGTGCTCAATAACGGACGTGAGGGTTCAACTCAAGAGGTCAGAGGCTCAGCATCCCTCACAAGAAGACTGGACGACTGTTACATAAACAAACTACAGATATGTGGCTTATGGAACTACTCTGTTAATCTTTGATTTTGTTCGTGCATCTTCTGTCGTGCTGATGCGTCAGTGCGAGTCTCAAGTTTCGTGGTGGGAAGTGCTGTCAAGAAAAACCTTTGAGCAAAATTTGGAACTGATCAATCCAAACACGAATACGTACTTGTGCGGAATGTGTTGTGAAGTCCGGCGGAGATTGGAATAGAGAGGTCTGATAAGAGACGTTGGGGGAGAAAGTAGGCTAAACCCAACAGCTGCGCGAGACGTTATTAAATGAGCGCAGCGACAGCTTCCCCTGCCAATAATTCAGCTCCACTGTGGTTAATCAGGTGTCGAGTAAACAAAAAAACTTCCCCTTTTGAATATGAGAGGCCGAGATGAATAATTCAAAGAATAAGGTGTTCGCGTGCGTGTGTATTGTTAACCTAGTTACCTCTCACTGTTCTTTTCAAAGAGCCGTTACTCTACCAACATCTGAACTTTCTCCTGAGAGTGTGCGCTAGTGAGGCGGTTTGATGTTCTACATCAGTGGTTCCAACCTTTTTTCCCCAGATTTACTCATAGTCCTCCTTCATCAGCACCTCCCGTCATGTTCGAAATGTTTGCATTCAAGTTGAATTTAAACTGGATGTCATTTGACACAAGTAACTATATGAAACGTACATATTGTTACATTGTTTCCCCATACAATTGTGGCCAATCTGTCATAACATTTATTCATTTTTAATATGATTTATTAGTTGGCCTTTAGGTATTAACTATTTTAGCGGGTTTGGCTAACTATATCATTTTTGCATTGTTTTTTGCTAACTATTTCAACAGCTTATACATACTTTTTAACTAACTTTTGAAACTATTAATTTATTACTTTTAACAAACTATTTTGACCATTTATCTGTTACTTTCAGGTAAATATTTCCACTTTAGCGAACTATTTCAACTGTACATTAATTACTTTTAGCATTCTATTTGAACTATATCGCTCTATTTGTAACAGGTGTAGTAAGGACCCAGGAGCAGTACGACAAACTTTATTTTCTTCGGCACACACACAACAGGAAGAATATTTACAGGAAAACAGCGGCAGGTTCTCGTGGTCGGGGACAGAAGGCTGAGTGAGTTACCAGGGCAGAGGCAAGGCAGGGTAGTTCAAAACAGGCAGGGTCGGTAACGGGGAATCAGTCCAAGTAGGCACGTGGGAAAGTCTTGCACGGAAGCGGAGAACGATCTGGCAGTGAGTGTGTGTGAGGCAGGGGTTTAAATAGTGGAGGAGGCAGAGTGAGCAGGTGAGAGTAATGAGCTGATGAGGTGAGTGTGACTAGCAGGTGCACTGAATGAACTGATTAGGTGAGTGAGAGGTGGAAAGAAGTGGATAGTAGTGGCAGAGCTGTGACACTATTCATCGGGCTACTTTTACTATTTTATCAGTTCCTCCATTACAGTTAGATAACTATTTCAACCACTTGTCAATTATTTTGAGTGAAATATTTTCCTTTTAGCTAACTATTTGAACTTTATAGGCCTATTCATAAAGCTACTTTCACTATTTTATCTCTTCATCCGTTACGGTTCACTAACTATTTCAACCCTTTATCTGTTATTCAAGCTAACTATTTTAACAATTTAAACATTACTTTCAGCTAAATGTTTTAAATGTATTCATTACTTCCAGCTAACTAATCAAAGTGTGTGCATTGCTTTTAGCTTGCAGCCATTTATTCTTTAATTTAGACTTCTGTGCTCGCTTGATACCACGAGTATTATATCAACAATAAGGTCTTTATGTCAAAGGAGTGGTAATCAGAAAATAATGCAGCCAACCTGTATATTAAGTATTTTGAGTACCAATTGCATTAGATTACTTGTTTTACATCATCAACAATGTCCCACAGTCATAGTCATGGTATTACTTTACATAGTATATTTAACAGTTAATAAGTGTGTATATATATATATATATATATATATATGGGGATATACTTCTATCCTTACTTATTCCAATAGAATGAGATTGAATGCATATCTAGAAGACTAAAGGAAAGTGATTATTTAAAGTTAGTTATAATCAATTAATTATTAATATTCTTTACAGTGGTTGTGAAGGCAGTTTCATACAAGTTGGTGGAAGTTATCACACTGCACAGCTAAAGTTGTGTGTGTGTGTGTGTGTGTGTGTGTGTGTGTGTGTGTGTGTGTGT
>NW_022280034.1:13607886-13632240 GCF_004355925.1 Anarrhichthys ocellatus
GTGTGTGTGTGTGTGTGTGTGTGTGTGTGTGTGTGTGTGTGTGTGTGCGCGCCATTTGCTCCTCTTTCTGACGACAGCTGCTGTACAAGTTTCAGGATTCTGTTTTGTGTGAAGTTTTTGCGGCTTGGCATTACATCCTGTGAATGCAGTGTTTTTCACCGTTGCCTTAAAGCCATCTCTGTCAACAGTTTGGGTGGGCACCGTGTCTTTACATACATGCACAGTGCTGGCATGTGGTGTGCCTCCACCAAATCCCTCACCAGACCTTCTTGTGTCAGAGCCAGAGGACGTTCTCGAACGATCGCTCACGCTGGTGAACAATGGGTACCTTTGTCTCCATTTCAACACATTTCTTCCCCTATTTGTTTTAGCTTAAAAGTTAAATGTATGGTCCCTTTTTCTTAAAATCATACAGTGAATTGTACGGACACTCACAGTGAAATGTGGCAATACAAATCCATCTTCTACACCAACAAAGGTGAAGCTGAATCCATTTTATAGTGGTTATCACGACTCATTCCAGTATCCCTTGGAGGTTGTCACCTCAGGACCTACGCCCCACTCCAACATTCACTCGCACTTTATGAGGCAAGGATTGCCAGGTGTTGTATTGACCTAACCCTAGCCATACCTTGACCAAAGGTTTTCTTGCAGAGAACACTGACGTTGTCGTATGGCGATAACGTTGCACTACTGGTGTGCCTTTTTTTTTTGATAAATAAAAACAACACTCCCTTTACACAATAGAAGCAAAATACTTATGCTTGTTCATGAATAGTCGCGTTTGTTCCCTCTCGAAATGAGAAAATGAGCAACCACACACCACTTTCCAAAGGATGCCTGGTGCATATTTGAGTGCAGCTACTGTATGTTCATGAACCGTCATTTCCTGGCAGCTACGCTGTACATCTTCCCCCACACTTCAACTCAATCTTCTTTTCTCCAAAACTCACCCTCCATTCCCGCCCATCGTTTATGCTCGACTTCTATGAGCAAAAGACCACCTTCAGAAACTCCACAACAAGCTGATTTCGACTGATGGAAACTATTTTGCGAGGTCAAATCGTCTTGGCCCGGTGAAATCTTCCCTGAGCTTGAATTACAGCAACAAAGATGTGTCAGATCCCGATTTCCTCGGCTGTAATGTACAGTTGTCAGTGCCGGGCTTTTTAAAGTAATGAGTCCATGACCAGCACAGGATATATAATCAAGCCGACTCGATAAGGGGCACACTGACCATGACCGGCAATTAATTGCAAGAGCAGCCATCAGCAATAAGCCATAGCGGGGTCAGACAGCCAAAGAGCAGGCATCAGGGATTATAATGATTTTAAAAGGAAAACATGCCGCTCCGCAAGGGCTGATTTGCTTAAGTGTGTACAATATCTGCGTCGCTGCTATGTGTGTGTGCATATTTCTCCATGTTTGTCAGCTTGCATCTGCGTGTGTGTGGCTGAATGTCTGTGTCTGCGCTCCAGCTTGAAAAAAAAAAGAAGAAAAGTAACCCAAATCAGAACCATATGCACCGGATTCACAACATGCAATAAAGTCCCGCGCTCTGAGCAATCGCAGGTCTCCAAAGTCGTATATTACCCAATTTTGTGTCTTGTCTTTGCACAGTGGCTTACTGAGAGCGGAGAGACGAGGCCACAGCTACCGACAACAACATAATCAACTGGGACTGCACCGCAATGCCACCGTGAAGATGGCTAAAATGGCTGCCACCACAAGCGGAGATTGCTGCTCCCGAGACGCGCTCTCTTTAACGCCGTAAAAAGTGGCGTTCTCTTTGCGAGCGAGACACTGCGAAACGAGAGTCCGGCTTCTTGCTCCCAGGGTGTCGTGGGAGTTTCTGTCAACAAATAGATAATAAAATTGTCTTTTAAATTGTGGAGTGAAGCCATTCTTGTCTACATGCCAGCTCAAG
Organism: Anarrhichthys ocellatus; assembly: GCF_004355925.1. Taxonomy (NCBI): domain Eukaryota; kingdom Metazoa; phylum Chordata; class Actinopteri; order Perciformes; family Anarhichadidae; genus Anarrhichthys; species Anarrhichthys ocellatus. Next base: position 13,609,814 of record NW_022280034.1, read on the forward strand.
TCCCTCTGGCTCTTTTCTCTTTGTCAAAGACCCCCCCCCCCCCCCCCCCCCCTGCCCAGCCACCACACACACACTTACACACACACTTAGCCATGGCCGTGTTGATGTGACGCCGCACTTAAGGCTAGTGTATACACACCGTCCATCCTCGTAGCAACAGAGCCTCTGAGAATAGCAGCAGATAGCATTAAAACAAATCACAGCACAGCCATGGGAAGTCAAACAGAGAGAGAGAAGGAGGGACGGTGAAGCGTAGCAAAGACGAGAGCAGAACAAATCTCTCCCTGTGGACTTTCCCCCACTGTTCAAGACTCGGCCGGCCCAGTCCCTTCATCTGTCTACCGCAACACCTATCTCCTTTCTGGGGCTCCTTATGGGGCTGCAGGCAGCTGTAGGCTGTACAACGGAGGCAGCACGGGGGGGGGGGATTAGGGACAGAAAAGGCTGGACAGGTTTGACAGTGTTTACAATTATTTCCTCCAGCATCACAATGTAGCTCACTCGCTGGGTCACCTGGCTTCGTAGCTGGCAACTAGGACCCGCCCTTTGCAGCAACCCCTGGTTCTGAAAAGGGAAGCCAATGAGGAAGTACGTTACACTTTGATTCTCTCTAATAGCCATCACGGGGCGACTCCTCTGGTTGCAAAAATAAATCGGATTGTATAGAAGTCTATGACAAAACAACCCTACTTGATTTATTCCCTCAGTAAACATTGAAAACATGAGTTTATGGTCTCAATCTCTAGTTTCAAGTCATCTTCAATACAGCATCATGTTCATTTACGAAATGATGGTCCCATTTGAAGTAAAATAGACAATAAGGCAGGGTATGTTTTAGGGCATGGCTATCTTGCGATTGACAGGTTTCTGCCAGAGCCATATGGGGCGTCTCTACCACGCCGTCTCTACCACGCCGTCTCTACCACGCCGTCTCTACCATGCCGTCTCTACCACGACGTCACTCCTCCGCAGGCCAAATATGGTCACTTAAGTGGTCACTCAAAATCCAAGATGGCGACGGCCAAAATGCCGAACTCGAGGCTTCACAAACCAACAGGTGACCTTGCGCCAACTACATCCATTTCTTAGACACAGTTCTATGAGCCAACCACATACTGAAAACAAAAGTCCTGTGTTCGGACACAACAAAACAAACTAACCTCTAAGGGAAAGTTGGTAAAGTACTGAACCAAATGTTGCTTCATCAGGTGTAATGCAAAGACAGAATGGTGGTTGTACAAATTGTTGTTTAAGAACAACCAACGGTGTATTTCTGTTATTTTGGTCTCAACACAGAATGCGGTATCGTAGCGACACCTATAGCAGTGAATCTGGCAAAGTTATGGCAACATTTAGAAAGCCTGTGATGAAGACGGTGAGATATGGCTGAAAGCTCCAAACTCGCAGACAAGTAGATATTTAACCTCTTCCGCTTTGTATCTTTCCCTCCCCGTAGTGTTGAGTTCCCCTTGTTCATGTCTGTGAGATCCCAAGTCCCTGGAATCACTGCTCTGAAATTGTTTAGTCTGTGGGCCATACCTTTGTGTAGCCCACATACCATTGTAGCTGTAAGATAAAGTTCAGTGGGTTCGAACAAAGTTTGTCCAGACGTCTGACCCGTCTCTGAGCTTAGAAACTGCTGAGAAAGAGACGGAAACATATTTTTAAACTGTTACTTGATTTCCAGTGCATGAGGCTTTAGTCGAGCACGAAGCGCGATGCGGAGCGTGTTTACATGCCTAGATAAATACGTGATCCTCAATGAGTGAAAAAGTGAGCGGCGAAGTAAAACAAGAGCCTTACAGAAATGGAAACGTCGAGCACGAGGAGCGATAAATCTTCTTGAGCGCAGGCCCTCTGACCGACTTTAGGCCCGTCTGTGAATAATGTGCCTCCCAGGATAAAAACAAAAAAAAATGAAACAAGTAGGGGGACAGAAACAGAGCGGGAGGACTTCGCTTTATGCTAAGAATCTCCCTGAGCCGAGTCGTGAATATGGCTCGTTCTAATGAAACGCACACACGGCGCGGAGATAAAATACCACTTTAAAACCATCTCTGATAACGACTTCAATTAATTTGACTCCTCGCTATTGCTGTTGTTTTACCACCCCCGAAGCGGCATGTCAGAATTAAAAGCGTTTACAGGAAGATGTTCTAACCGGTGATATGGTGAGGATAAATCCTGGTGAGCTGTAAGCATTGTCAGAGGACGAGAGGGTGGAGGAGAGGGCGAGTGAGTGATGATCTTTATCTAGATTACTGTGGGTGCATGATGTGTTTGTGTGTGTGTGTGTGTACGTGAGCGTGTGTGTGTGTGTACGTGAGCGTGTGTGTGAGATGAGTCATCCTCAACCTTAAACACCCCCTATAATCACAACATCAACACAGCAGAAGACGCTCGGTGCTGGCACAAACATTCCCACACTGATTTGCGGATGGGGACGTGAGCGTATGTGCGTCTGTGTGTGTGTGTGTGTGTGTGTAGCAAAGAGTTTTGGTGATGATAGTTCTGTTATTGTTACAGTTAGGGGATTATCTAATGCTGTTTTCACCCAGAAGTATCTCCTCTCCATCCCTCTAAACACTGGGAAGCAACCAAAATAACTGCACGTGCACCATAGTGGTTTTCAGGGAATTATTCTTTGTATTTGATGCATTCAGGGAAGTAATGTTGAAAGACAATGTAGTTAAAGGGTGAGTAATAACTTTGTTAAATTACTTGTTATGTCTGACATTTAGTTGTATGTCATACATTACAATGAAAAATGTTTTGATGTTTTTGTCAAATATCTGTTATCATATTCAGTTTTTTTTTTGGGTGACATTTTAGTTGAAGTTTGAACATTTTATTCTTATCTCAGTCAAAGAAAAGCATAATAATTTTAAGTATAGTTTTTAACATTGCTTCTATATTACCTTGTCATTGTTAACTTTAACCAAAGTAAATAAGCCGAGCTCATTGTGTGCTGCCGGTGTAGTCCTGATATGGCGCGCGCAACACACAAAAAAATGAATATTTCATCTACTTTTTTAGTTTTTTAGGAAAGTAGTTTTTTTCATCAACAATATTGCATGCAGTGTTAAGTAGATTTTAATGACGTCGGTGCCGTGTCTTCATCGCCGTGTCTTGGTCGTTGACGAATATAATTGATGTCAAACTTTTCTTTGTCTTTATAGAAAAGTATGTTTACGCAGCTGTGCGCTAAATGATTGTATTTCTGAGTAGCCCAGTAGACATGAAGCGACTGTTCCATAAGCCCGTGAATTAAAAGGGCTGACAACTTAACGAACACAGTGGATGATATATGGTCGAAAGGCCGCCCTCGTCCAACTTAAATCTGCTTGAATTGCCTGCTATGACGTAGCCATCAGCTCAACTACATACTGCAGGTGAGTGTATCTCATAAAAATGCTACTCAGTCTGAATCGGTCTGTAAACTGACTCTGTGTGTTTAAACTCAACTGCATTCCACTTTCTCTGTTGGTATCTGTGCGGACGTGTGTGTGTGTGTGCACGTCTGGCCCGAGCATCTGCCTGCTGTTGTGGAGAGGGTGTGTGTGTGTGTGTTTGTTTTTCGGAGATGCGGCGGTGCTTTGAGTGGACGGTGAAGAGAGCCATCAGAGAAAGACGGCCGCTGATTAGGACGGAACTTCTACCACTTCTCTTATCGCTCGCACACTCACAACAGAGACACACTCCCGCTCAGATAGGACGGGTCTTGCTATATTAGCCTCTCTCGGGCTTCCTGGCCACTTGTGCGTGCGTGCGTCTGGGCACGTGTGCAGCTGAGTGCGCGTGTGTTTGTGTTATCGGGGCAGCCATGGGTCTACTCAGGTCTGGAGAGTGCAGTGCGCCTGTGGCTGAAGGACTTAAGTTGAGGCTGCAGAGATTAGGACGAGATAAACAGCAGCAGCCGGGAGACACGGGGCAGGCTGTGATTGAGACAACAACAGAGCGCGCACCTTCATCATATCTGTCTGCTTTAACCTTTTCAGCCAGGGAAGGTTAACGGGAACACCTCATTTTTTTGGGCCTTGATAAACCAGTTGAACAAAGCCATGCATCAATTCAACAACCGGTGAGTGACCTTTTGTCAAAGAAGCCTCACTATCCCTTTAAATGTACTCCCAGTTGGTCACAAAACATCTAACGTAGATTAGCATTGGACGTCCCTTTTGAAGCCTCGAGTTCGTCATTTTGCTCGTTGCCATCTTGGATTTTGGCCTTCGCCACCTTGGTTTTCTGCAACCAGAAGTGACTTAGGAGGGTGGAGCCAAGTACAACCAAAAGCTGAATAACATATTTTTAGGCAGCCAGAATGTCACAATTGACTTTTAATGAACCGAAAACCTGCTGTGAAAGGGTAAAAACACGGACGACTCCCAGACTGGACAACGCCGTGGGAGCAACCTGTCAATTGCAAGGTAGCCCTGCCCTAAAGCATACCCTGCTTTATGGTCTATTTTACATTCAAATGGACCATAATTTACTAAATGAACATTGTGCTGTATTGAAAAAGACTGGAAACTAGAAACTGAGACCATTAAGTCATGTTTACAATGTTTACTGAGGGAATAAATCAAGTGAGAAGTAGAGTCATTTTCTCATAGACTTCTATACAATCAGACTTCTTTTTGCAACCAGAGGAGTCGAGCCCTGCTGGCCATGAGAAAGAATGCAAGTTTAAGGCACTTCCACGTTGGCTTCACTTTTCAGAACCGGAGGTTTCCACCGGATCCCAGCACACACTCGCTGACAGCAGTAACTAATTTGTATTTGCCTTCAAGGTCAAAGGCTGTAAGTGGAGTTTAGATTTCACATCAACAGAAAATAAACTCATACATGCCTTAAAATGATATACAGCCCACTCCTGTGGCAACAATCATTTGTTTGGAGAAGAAGATAAACGCAGACATTGTTTTTTATGCAATATGGGATATTTGGACAGAAACAAAAGAAAACTTCCCATGAAGTGATGCCTCCACTGGACTCTATTCTACATGCAGATAGCCAGCTCATAAATCAAGCTGTCCTGTAAAATGTCTTCCCTCTCGGTGGTCCTGACAGGGCCGATCAAAGGAAGCCTTCACCTTTCATGCATCAAGTCATATCGGATCACAGATTTCCACGTCAGCGACTGAACACTGTCACAGCTGCTGCCGCCGCCTCTCTCTACATATTCAGCTGGCTTCACTTTCAAACTGGAGCAGATGTGGACACCGTTTTGGCGCTCGGCACAGTGACTTTATTTCAAAGCTGTCTGTTTTGCTTTTGCGTGGACAGGGGCTGTTCCCCGTCAGGCCACGAGTCAACGGTCCCTTCTCAGAGGTCCAGAAATAATGACCCGTGACCCGAGACGCAGCTTGTGGGACGTCTCTGACGTAAAAAAAAAAAAAAAAGAATCTAGATAAATTGGCCCTGTTTACTTAGCTGACTGACTGAAGACAGTGACGGCAAATGTAAGTGAAGCTAGAGAAGAAAAAAAAAAAAAAAGAGGACGGAAATGGATTGGCTCGGACAGGGCCGCAGAAATGTAAATTCACTGACAAATAGCAGAGCCACATAGCCAGACAGAGAGCAGAGAAGAGGCGAGGGGATCCGAAGATGAAAGAGAAAGCGGCTGTGATTCAATTGACCCTCTTAGGGACGTGAATGCGACTGAACTTAGTGGCTCCACTTTGATCGTGAGAGATGGCGCAAATCGCTGCAATATGGGCTGCGAAAATGCAAGAAAAACGTTGGCGTGGGGATAGAGGGAAAGAGCAGGGGAGAGAAGGTGGCGGAGAGAGGTCGCATACCAGCCCAAGGCCCAAGAGGGAGGGAAGTATGGGAGAGGAGAAGGGGTTGAGGCAGAGAGGGGTTGAGGGAGTACCGTACAAATCAACAAGAGGAGGGAGAACAAAAAGGGCAGGCAGAGGAAAAAGAGACAGTGGTGGAAATAGTACTACAATATCCTACCCAAGCAGCAATGCTGTTATTTCACCTTTATTTTACTAAAGTAAAAGGACTCGTACAGCTTCCACAACGTTCTGAGAGAAAAAACATCCTGAGTTAATTAATACAGAAAGAACATTGTTGGAAAGGCTTTTTACGACTTTGAAAAGCTGAAAGGACAGAGTTCAAACCATATTGTGGATTGTGGAAAAAAAATTGGAAATTCCAAAATGCACAAAGTAAAGCCAGATTTTTGTTCTTGGCTGACTAACCGCTCGCCGGTAAAGGCTCCAACAACTTTGATGCCAACATTTGGATGCTTGCGGATGGCCATCGACACTTGTATTAATTACCCGACATGAACCAAGTGAAGTTTATTGTGTTAATAAAAGCGTAATGAAGTTAGTGACTCAGTGCACATGAATGTGACTCAAGCTACAGAACGAAAAGTGAGAAAATGGGGAATGGCATTCTTCTAAACGCTCCGGGTTTGAGCAGTGAGTTCAATCGAGACTGTACTCACGAGAAAAACAGATTCAACTTGCCTACACAGGAAACAACGCATGCATGTACATTACAGCTGTCTAATGTCCTTCAACACCCCTTCAACCTGAGCCTGAAGCAGGAGGAAGTCCCGGTGCTGTGGAAGACGTCGTGCCTGGTTCCCGTACCAAAGAAGACGACACCATCTGGCCTCAATGACTACCGACCAGTTGCCCTCACATCTCATGTGATGAAGGTGCTGGAGAGGCTGGTCTTGGCCCACCTTCGACCGCAGGTGAAATCCTCACTGGACCCTCTGCAATTTGCATATCAGCCTCATGTGGGGGTGGACGACGCCATCATCTACCTGCTGCAACGAGTTTAGTCGCACCTGGATGGAACCGGTGGCTCTGTGAGAATCACTTTCTTTGATTTCTCCAGTGCATTCAACACCATCCAACCAGTGTTGCTGAGTGAGAAGCTGCGGGTGGTGGGGGTTAACGCATCCACCATCTCCTGGATCACTGACTACCAATTTCCCCTTGGGGATGAATAAAGTACTATTCTATTCTATTCTATTCTATTCTAGTTTACCGTTACCATTTGTAATTGTATCTCATTGATAGAAGCCCCATTGTTCACTGGTCGCTCTCTGCATATTAAGTTACTGCTAAGGCAAACTACGACGAACATTTGCTTCTGCTGCTGCTTCACATTAGATGCATTTAAATGGTGAACCACAGGGTGGCTTTTATAGTGAAGCTGAAAATCCAGTGTGCTTGCTGAGGGGAAATACATTGCTTCAAAGACACGGTTTTGTGCAGTGACCTGCATTTGGGGACTGTTCAGGACCAATAGTTACATGTACCTGACAAGGACCTTTGCATGGCATGGGAATTCAGACGTCTGTGTCTCAGAAGCGAAGGGCGGAGGTGGAAGGAAGTTGTTAGGGAGGATGGTTTGGGAGACCGCCGTTGCATCCCGTTAGCTACCAACAGCTAGCTGTGCATGTCGTAACAAACACTAGATGAGGACATGTTGAACATGCAGTGATATATTCATCCTAAACACCCACATACGGGAAGGAGCTCAGCTTAAAAGCTTGTGATAACCATTTTTACCTGAAAGATACACCACCGAACCTAATGAGCAAACAGCAAAAACGTGCTACATGAACATGCAATTACAGTAGTGCTAGCCATTTGCTACTTCATGCTACCTGGAGAGTTTTTAGGTGTCTTTTTTTTTTAGTTTTCCAGCCTGCGACTTTATTGTTTCTGGTGTCACCAGTCTCATTCTATTCCACAGTCGCAGCAGGCAGCTGTTCTCACCAAAAAGGCTCCGATAAACCCACCGAGCACTACCTGCTAAGCACCAAACAGCACGCGACAAAGTTAGCAGCTAGCTGGTAAAAATAGTGGTGCATTTAGTGTCTGAAGCTTTTTTCTCTTCGTGTCCGTTGGATGTGTAAATAAATAGCCAACTGTTGGCTAACATGTCTTATGTTCACATCTTGTTAACAGTGTTGTGCCGAATGTATCCTGAGCTGTAGCGTTAACGGATCAAAAACAGTTATATGTAACGTTTTTGTGACAGTTAAAGACAATTGTTTTTTTGCTGAAAGCGGCGGCAGATCAAAAAAAACAATCTGACAGTACGGGTCTTTTGTTTTGAATTGATTTGATCTTTCAGATCAACTCATCTTCTGATCTCGGAATCACAACACTGTACGTGAATCAGTGGCGAAACAAATCGACAGACATTCCCTCGAAAGCCTTGGAACAAAGCATGTTCAGTGTGCTCAGTCATCTGCTTTTTGCTTTCTTTGCATAATCCTCGCGGGCTGCCATCTGTAGCTTTAGCATGGTTCTCACGCCACCCGGGGACCTTTCAGGGGTTTTCCCTCCGTCTCCCCGACACGCAGGGCACTGCCTCTCTCTCCTCTCCCCTCCATCACTGTATCCCTTCACGCAGTCAGAGCATCTCTGGCGGCCCACTTTAATTCATTCAGACCCGTGGTCCTGAGGGCCGACTGGGAGGCCATTGTGAAGTGAGCCATCACTCATACTGTACACTTCCTCCTCTCCTTTCGGTCTGCTCCGTCATTCTCTTCTTGTTTCTCCCCTGGCCGAATGTATCTATTCCTGTCTTTATGCTCTCCTTTCCTCTCCTCTCCCAGTGCTCCGGTCCTTCAGCCTCTATCTCTATCTATACCAGCACATCAAAACAAACTATAACTCAAGATGGACCGCCGCAGCCTCCCACCAGTTCCCATAAAAGACACAGCCGGCGGAGAAGAGAGAAGAGGAGAGGGATGTGCAACGGGGGAGGAGGGAGTGGGAGGTTTGGGAGGGAGCAAATCGCCGGATAACGCTGACAAAATGAGAGAAATTGAGCGAGATAGAGGGAGAGCAAATACAGGCGGTTGGACAGGGAGAGGGGGGAAGCTGTGATGGGTAAAAAAGAAGAACAGGTGAGGCACGAGGCATGGGGATGGGCTGCAGAGTGGTGTAGAAAATGGGAGAATGAAGCACGTCGAATAGATGTGGAGAAGATGGAGGGGGAGAGTAATAAAGAGAAAGATAAGTGACTGACTCAGGAGGGGAATTGATTAGTGGACTGGAGCTGGGGAGAAATTCCTGCAAAGCCATGGAACCACAGAGGAAAGAAAGGGAAGGGAAAAGAGGGAGAGAGAGAGGGGGGGGGGGGCTAAAGGAGACGGAGGGAGCGCTGAATGAAAGAAATGGATCCAACGCGGTCAGGGGGGATGCAGAAAGTGAGATGAAAGAGTAAAGTGAGGAAGGGTTGGAAGGAGGGGAAGAATGGGAATATTGGCAGAGAGTAATTTAAGGCTGGTCACATGGGAGTAAGAGCAAGAGAGAGGGGGGTGGGGGGGATGCTGCAAAAATAAGCATGGACTCATATACACGCGCACACACACACACACTCCCGCACACACACACAGAGTGGGCTATGCTTTGCTCCCATTATAAAAGCAGTGTGATTCAAGGCAGAGCTGCTCTCGGACAAAGCACAGCCCCCCCCCCGTTAACCACCAGTCAACCAGGAAGTGTATCCAGGCACAGGATGTGACAACAGCCAAGAGAGTCAGGAGAGCAACCTCCGGCTCTCAATATCACGCCACGTGCGTTTGCGATGACATGGCTGAAGGTGGAAAGTTGACATGGAATCATTCTGCTACTCTCTAAACCCAACTTCCACTTGCCGCTGATTTCATCGGCAGACGGGTTAACAAAACATGCACATTTGCACTTTTAAAAAACGTTAGTTTGCAAAGCTGAAGCTACACAATCAGCTTCCTTAGTAATCCCTACTCTCTGTCCGTTCTGTATAAAATGGACTATTGCCTACACTACAAAAGATGGCGTTAAAGGAGTCCTCCAGTTATTCAACATGTGCCCGAGTGCATCCTCACGGAGATGCTAGCGTGGCTGTAGACTCTCGGTGGGATGCGTTCAGGCACAGTGCCAGGCGTGGGTCACCCACGTTATGGCAGTGCTCGAAGCGCTATACACAATTACTGCGCAAAAAAAAAAAAAAAAAAAAGACTTAAAAAAGCGTAACAGATTCCCCAACACCAAGCTAAGATTACTCAAGCCCGATGGCCACAGCAGACGTTATAGAACACATTTCATGGGCTGATTGTTAGTCGCCGTGACTGGTACACTGACTTTGACATCCAAGAGTATCCCCCTTTAATGTGGTACCTAAAACACAGAATACCAATTTCAATTAAATACACATACTAAATTACACCGCAGGGTAAGAGTTTGCATTTCAAAATTATTATATGCAAGAAGAAAAAGAGCTGTGGAGACCACATGGATTTCTGTGCAGCGTTAGAATTATGCAACAACCATGCGGGAAAAACCTTCGATTCCCAACCTCAGCAAGTCATAATCCTTGTGCAGGGATATGACTTTAATAACTGCTCCTATCAGATTATAAAGCTGCAGCCAGCAGCACGACGGGAGTCTCACGCAAGTGGAGAGGCGAGGAATGTTAAACGAGTCGGCCCGGGCCATGAATGAAGCTGAAATGAGGCTGATTGGATCCCCTTTGCTTTTTCCCCCCTGCCCTCGCAAGGAAACACGACAAGATTGGCTTGTTATTCTTGCGCCACGGGCAGAAACCACTCGACGTCTCTGATTTTGGACGAGGATCTCCCCCATCCCCCCCACCCCCACACAGACGTTCACATATCACAGCGGGGTTCTCGGATTGGCTCGGGTGCCGCCGTTGAACGCGCAGGAGAGGAAGCGAGGAGACGGAAAGATTTTCTCTGAAGAGGGGAGAGGTAGACAAATCAGAATCACCTTTATTGGCCAAGTATGCGTACACATGTAAAGAATTTGACTCCCTCTTGACGCACTTACACAGGAATAGAAATAAGGACAACAAAGAAGAGGAGAAAGAAGAAGAAGAAGAAGAGGCCTATGTAGGGGAAAACGACTGGCAGAGCCCTCGTTTAAAGCGAGCAAAGCAGGTTTTACAACCAGCTGAGGAATGTAGAGATGAATCGGCTTTTATTGTTTTACACAGAGCAGCGGTGGGCTACCAGCAGCAACTATCTCACCACATATAAAGCATTGGCCTCTCTTTTACCTTCATCTCTACTGCCCTCCAAAGCTAGCTCCGTCACCACCGTCCTCTCATCCGCCTCTCTGTGCTCACGATCTCCCACAGCCGCGCCACTGACAGTACAAAATACATTTATATACTGCTTATTTGTGTTGCCAAATACGTTTTGCAGCTTTGCTGCTTGGGTTATACTCAGGACATTGACACTCAAGGCCTGGGTTCACATCCGGTGTCACAGGTGTATGCTAAAACACTTGGTTAAGGTCAGGGAAAGAAGTCATACAGAGTATAAGAAGGGGTTTGTAGGACTGTCACTTTGAAGCCTCGAGTTTGACTTTTTGGCCGTCGCCATCTTGTTTCTTTGGAGCCAGAGGTGAACACATTTTGGGAGAAAGGATGGAGCCAGGTAACAGCGAGTCCTCACAGGGGCAGCACTGCTAGCATAACAAACGCTATTCACCATGTAACGTTAGTTGTCAGCCAGCACTAGCTAGCTAGCTTAGTTAGCAAGGTCTGTAATTATTTCTGCCGTCATATTGGGCATGATAACATGGGGGTCTATGGGCATTTACTGGCCCATGGAGCCAACCTTAAGTGGCCACTTGAGGAACGGCAGTTTATGGCCCTTCTGCATTGGCTGAGTTAAAAGAGGAGATGTAATGCATCATATCATTTGGGTACACTTGCGCAGTAAAATCCCAAAAGGTTGAAAGGATTTGTTTCACTGAGATGTCATAGTATACTTTATGGGAGAGAATTACAATTCTGCAATAGTTGAAAAGATCTTAAACAAAAGGACAACGGTCTAATCTGGTGCCTCATACGAGTGTCAACTTTGTAAATATTTAACCAGCACCAAGATCTTTCGCTAACTGTTCTGAAATGCTTTGACTTGCTTGAACTTAGAGATAAAAACTGTCACATTTCTGACAGTGTCATGGCCCAAGGTGTCAATCTCCTGTTAAGTGAACTCAAGTGTTAAGTTGAGAGCTTGTGCTTCCTCTGGCTACGGCGGGCTGACTTCCCTTTTTAACGCCTCATTTCTAGGCCTTTCAAATTTTCAAGGACCAAAAGGATTAAATCCGGATAATACGAAACGGGCTGTTTGGGACTCGTTTCGCAGCTGTTCCTTCTGTACCGACGGTGCACGGGATATAAAGTGGTCATTACGCCCAACATCGCCTCAAAGCCCAGCAACATTTCTCGGGGCTTTGCAAATCAAGCGGGACTGAAATTATAAATCATTTACTTTTAAAATATATAAATGTACTTTAGAATCGTACGTCAGCTTGATAGGACATACCTAATTTAGCTGTTTAAGCAAAGGGAATATCAGTCTGTTTAGTGTTTGCAAAAAGAAACAGATTTTTAAGCTGACCTCAGCAAATCTCAAATATGTGTGTAACTCTGCCTTTTGAATGTGTTTATTTACGTTACATTCTAAAGTGCTTGTGAGTATCCCCATATGTTTGGATAGTCTATGATATATATATATATATATGTTTCCCTGAGTATATGCATGTGTGCAAGTGTGTGTTGGTGTGTCGTTAAGTGTGATGGATGACTGTGTTCTCAGCAGTGGAGTTGAAACGCTGAGCCGTGAGAGTGTGCGTTAGGGGGTCGACCAGGGCCGTCTGCTGGTGATGCACGGCCTCTCGCTCTCTCTCCAAACACGTACAGTAGTAGTATCAGCTGTGATGAAGCGGGGAGACGCGGTTTCGGAGATCCCTCGGGTATACTTAGGCGAGGCACACCCGCCTCACGGACACGCTCCGTCGTCACGCAAAGGAGGAAGGGTGTAAAGACGAGGCACACATACGACACACACCGTACATTATGCTCCATTGCCACACACACACACACACACACACACAGAGGCAAAGGAAGTGAATTGACTACATAGTTACTCATCCATATAGAACAGTTGCAGCCAGTTTGTCAGTGGAACAGTGGTGTTGTGTCAGATTTTCAGTGGCGGTGAATTACGGCATCCCCTAACACAGGCAATCCATCACACACCCACACACACAGTACAGCTAGATATTACATGGTGTTAAACTAGACCAATGTCTCAATTTACAAACTTTTTCTTATAGACATAAACATACCTCTATACATTTTGAGATATTCACGTCTGACACGTCTGGCTCCGCCCAAAAACAACGTGGAAAGTACAGTTACTCCAGAGCTGTACGACAGTAAAATTAGGAGGTATTTGTACTTTACTTCAGTGTTTTTAACGTCAGGCCGCTTTATATCTCTACTGCACTTCATTTTAGGGGAAAATATTTGCCTTCAATACACATATTTACAGCTACAGCTACTTACTTCTTCAGATTTTACATTCAAAACCTATGATCAGCTTAAAAAGTAGGACGTGTTTTCATAAATTAAACTACCAAACAGCATATAAAGCAGAATTAGCTCAAACTCAACCAGTAACAATCGTTTCTTACATGTCAACGCCTTCAATAATATACAATCAAGTCACACTCAAACAAGCAGCCTGCAGTGCACGATACGATTGAGTAAAAGGGTCTAAAATTAACAAGATGTTGACTGAAATCAGGAACTATTTGACCACAGAAAAAGTAAACAAAATTAAGACCTGCCGTGCCAGCGACCAATTCTGATACTCGTTGCTATGGACACGGAGAAGAAGTGATGGCGCTCTACTAAGCCGTCTTTCCAGGAACAATATCCCTGTTACTCTCACTGATCTGCACAGCATGGGCCCACTCCCTGCTACAAACTGCCTGACGCTCCATTAGAGATATCTTTCTCCCAAAAGAAATGTTCCCACCAAACAAAATGTCATTCACCTTCATTGTACTGAGGCCCCAAAACGAGGCAAGCTGCTGGACGTCCTCTTACGTAAGGGTATGATAATTACAGTATATCAGCAGGGGGGGGGGAGGTTGAGCTCTGCCTAAGAGCATATACATAACACCACAGCTCCTTCCTCTTCGCATCTTACGTCATCATCAGAAATATGTGACTGAGTTGGCGAGTTCCGCTTTTCTAAATTTCATGCCGGAGACGCGGCTGCCGGTGAAGCAGCAGTCGGGCGGTGTTTCCCTGTGGGGCTAATTCCTTAAAATCACTGTGTAGCCATCCGTTTAACACGAATCCTCCTCGTCGTTTAACACAAAAGCTCTTCCCATCCATCTCCGCACATCTTTATCTGTCCCTCATCAACCATAATTTATGCAGAAACAGATGCTGCTAGGTCTGTTGCCGCTTTGATGCTATGTACTGTGTGTGTGTGTGTGTGTGTGTGTGTGTGTGTGTGTGTGTGCCTGTGGGAAGTGGAAGGAAGCGGAGCAAATAATACGCATAATCACAGGAACAAAAGGAGAAAATCCCTGACACACACAAACACACACACACACACACACACACAGAGCAATCCCACGAAACATGTACTCAATCATTCCTGCACTCGCATGACAATAATGCATATTTCATGAAACTCGTTCCCACCCCCCCCCCCCCCCAACCCCCCTCCCCTCCCCTCGTGCACACACACACACACACACACACACACACAGACATCATCCGCCCACACATGCTCTAATATTCAACCTCATTGACAGCGGTTTGCTGACTCAGGCCTCCTAGGGGGTTAAAGGCCTTTAGTGTTGCTGAATGGGCTCCTGTAGGACACACAAGCACGCACACGCACACACACACACACACACACACACACACAGATGGAAGCGCGCTTTTCCACACCTGCAGTAATTTTGCCCGTTTCAAACGGCAGTCGGTGTTTGCACGCGTGCGAGAGAAGACAAGCTTTAGGCTTTGATCACAGGCACTGTGACGGCTAGCCGATGCTTGCTTCCTGTGTGTGTGTGTGTGTGTGTGTGTGTGTGTGTGTGTGTGTGTGTGTGTGTGTGCATTTTGTGTTTACACGTGCCAGCGTGGGTGCACTGCATAGCAGTGAATATAGTGAGAAAAACGGGAGAGATGGATCATCTTCTTCACCTTCTGAGCACATCGGCGCACGATGTCAATGTTCTAACTGGTGTCGGACACGCACAAGATTCAAATTTAGAATTCAATGAAATTTCAGCAAATCAACTGTTTTGGCAAATAAAGTGACTCTAGAATCTAGTATTCTGGTACGTCGGGTTGCCTCACTGCTCCCACCCACCCACACACACACTCACACACACGCACACAGAGGAAGTCCCTTGCTTCATCAATCCTTCCGCTTTATGCTTCCCACCTCTACCTTTTCCTTTCTTCTCTAAGCTTTTGTCTCAGGCGTTTCTCATCTCCACAGGTCACTCAGACAGATTCTGTTCTCTTTATTCATTCGGGGTTTAATGTGCATGCTTGAAACCAGGGTCCTATATTCTCACACACACACACACACACACACACACACACACACACACACACACACTTTTCATTCATTCGTTTCTGACTCCGAAAAATTCATCATACTGTTGCTAGGATAAGTACAAGTAGTAAATACGTCCTTGCTTATGTAAAAAGATACTCCAGTTTGTAATAATGGCCTGTCATCTAATAATACCTGTTTGGGTATTATATTACTGATACTCTTTGTCGTGGTGTCGGTATCTCTTTACGCTCTAATCGGGATTGATTTCACGTTCACTGTTAATATCTTGAGTGGCCTTTTCACACATCAGTGTCTATCATCATCCTTTGTTTTTTTTTTACTTGCACTATTACTATGAATCGCGAGCGGTAACTCTTGTCATCGTTGATGATAAACTGCCTTTACTGTGAGGCACAGCAACTGTAACTACTGGAGAGGCGGGGCTTAGAGAACGGTCAATTCAAGTAATCATATTTGAATAAAAGCTCAAAATCCTTGATCATGCATGGTG
This sequence comes from Anarrhichthys ocellatus, assembly GCF_004355925.1. Lineage (NCBI taxonomy): Eukaryota > Metazoa > Chordata > Actinopteri > Perciformes > Anarhichadidae > Anarrhichthys > Anarrhichthys ocellatus. Next base: position 13,625,701 of record NW_022280034.1, read on the forward strand.
TTTGTGTGTCAGAAGTCTTTATAATAACCCCAGCAATTTCAATAATAATAATCTCCTTTTTCATATTTGTATCTCCTAAAGTCCACTTGCTATATTATTGCTTCACTTCATCCCCTACTTTTGTGATCTGTGTTTTGTTTTTCCCTTTCTGTAAAATTAATTGCGCCGCAGCCAGCAAACAAATCTCCTCGAAGGGAACGCCTGAGTTGCATCTCAATCTCATCTTTTATGACTCAGCTCACTTCATATCATTTTCTGTGCCAAACCATGTTTCCCACATCCCTCCCTAGACGGGGTTTCCCTCTTTTACAAAACCCTTTTCACTCTCTCGAATTGCATTCTCCCCTTTCTTCCCCCTCGCTGCTCCACCCCCTCACTTCAATCCCTGCTCCCTGTGCTGCGGCGGTGGCTTGCTGCACCTGCAAAACACCCCCTGGTAGCTACACGGATAGCTACGCGTATTGGTGCCTGAGCCTCCACGTGAATTTCCCACTTACACACCTGGACACACACACACACACACACACGCACACACACACGCGCGGTGTATTTCAATGAGCTGACTGCGAAAGAGAAAGCCGGTGTTAGGTAGGCGGACGGATGAGAGGAGCCGAGGCACACAGACAGGTGGAGAAGGGGAGAGAGGACAGGGGGAGAGAGTGAAGCTAAATGAGGTAAGGTAGATAAAGGGGGAGGGGGGAGGAAAGTGCGGAGGTGAGTGTTAAGGCCGTACCAGAGAACAGGAAGAAAGGGATACCTGTTTTCCCTACAGCCACCCTCGGGCTCTTCCAGAGACGGCTAATAAACACAGTGGGCAGCTGAACGCCTCAGCAACTCACAGGCAGAAACAATGGCTGCATCCTCTGCATAAAGCTGCCAGTCAGAAACAAAAAGACAAAAGGGAAAAACCAGTAAGAAGGGGAAAGAAGAAGAAAAAGAAGCTCCCAGTATATATATATATATAAAACTCATATCACCATAGCAACTCTGGCTGAGGGGGGAAGGCAGCATACCAGAAGGATGGAAAAAAAATTAAAAAAGAACTAGTAAGAAAGAGAAGAGAGCAGAGACGGAGAGGAAAATAAAAGTGTCCGGAAAGAAGGGACTGATATGGGATCAAACATTTAAAGAGTGGTGATTGGAGAGAAAAAATAAAGCTCATCGGTAAAAGGTCAAAAAGGATGGAGGAGGGTCGTGGGTTGAAGCTGAATGAAAGTACGCAGCTTATATCAGGAGTGTACAGCCTTGCTATAGCTGCTCTGTGACGGAGCAGTGCTCATTGTGGAGAAAACCAGACTGTTCGATAAACTAAGATGAAAACAGACAACTCGCAGACCGCACGATGCTGCGGTGGCCATTTATTTTATTTTATTTATTTAAAAGGGACCATGTACAGTTTAAACATAAATGTCTCCATTCGATGCACTGTACCAGATTGTAGCTTAAGCTATAATTTGCATCTGCAGTCCCTTCGCAGGTCATACAACGACAAGACAATAACACAGTAAAAGGAAAATACATAATACAGAGATATACCACAAAAAACATACAAGACACCCAATACAGCGCGACACACAAATAGCACATCAAAAATCAATGTGTGTCAATAAAATCAAGTCTGAAAAGACCACAAGAATTGAGGTCAGTGTGTGCAGTGTTGTGCAGTTTTTAAAAGACTTTTAAAGTTGGCTTTAAAAGTGCTAATAGTGCTGCAGCTCCTCACACCTTCAGGCAGGGTGTTCCACTGGTGTGTTGCTTTTACAGAGAAGGCTGATTGACCAAAAGTAGTGCGGCAAAATGGTATTGTACAGTCTCGTGTAGAGGATATTCTCGCTGATCTAATAGAAGTTGCTGAGCGAGTATATACAAAGTCACAGAGTGGAGGAGGGGCCAAACCATTTAAAAGTCTATAGACCAGGCACAAATTTGAGAACACTCTAAAATTGTTAAAGCTCAGTAAATTATGCTTCTCCAATACCCTACAATGGTGAAAGTGCAACGGCCTTTTTTCCAGAATTTTTATTGTTTGCTTATATAAAGACTCGAGAGGTCTTATGGCTGTTTCACCAGCCTGCCCCCAACACGCCATGTGCCCTAAAGCGTACCCTGGAGGGTTGGGTCATTTTCTCATAGACTTCTATAGAAGACTTCTTTTTGGCCCCCTAAAGTCAGCAGGGTCCATCCTCTGGGGGGACCATGGTTATAGAGCCTAGTGCTAGCATGGCTAAATAAAAAAAGCAAAACCTAAAGCATAAATGGACGATTATGATTTCAAATTTTGAATCCTTTCATCACTCCTAAGAAAACCAAACAGCAATTGGACGATTTGTATTTGAAGCAGGTGGCTTCCAGCACTCTTCTCTTTGCAATCTCTCACCTCTTCCCCTTTCTCTCCCGCTATTTCATTAGCACTTCATTCTTCTTTCTTCCCCGGTGGTCATATCTTCCCCCCCTTTTTTTTTTACTTCCCGTTCTCCCTCTCCATTTACTCTGGGGTAAAGATGTAGCCTACTAAATAATTCAGAACGGGGCCTGATTTATAAGAGCGCTCGTAGCGCCCAGACGTCTCAGGCTCGCTCATCAGTCAGGCTCATTCTGGCTGAAGAGCGGCGCGGCGGCCTAATCTCTCCGACGGCACGACCGCTGTCCCTGAGCTGCTGCACAACGTCCCGGTGCGTTCCAAAAAAGGCACTCGTGGAAGCAGGTTCGCCGGCCAATGACAGACCATGGACCGTCTTCTCCGGACGTTATCGCGGTCAAGCAGCCAGGCGCGGTACGTCTCGGAAACAATATCCTAGAAATATCCTGACTCCAGGTTTACGGTCGTTTAAAGTGTTAGTTGAGGTATTTCATGGTCTTCTGCAGGCTGTGAACCACATCAACAAGGGAGGAGGTAGCATGTGGAACAGAATAACCGATGTTCTACTCACAAACACAATCATTCGGAATCACTAAGACGGACAACATTTGAGGAGTTTTCGCCCCCAGGGAACCGTCATATGGGGAGAGTTGCGTTGCAGAATCGTGATTGTCTGCTCTGTACGTGGGGGGACTAAAGTGGTGGGAGGGAAACTTATGATTACAATAGCCGTTCTTATACACTCATTAAATGGGATAATTTGGAGTTAATTGAAGTATAGAGGAATTGCACAATTACTCATTATGCTAGGGCTTCCCCTCGAGGATCCCTGAGAGCCAAAGCACTGCCAACCCTGATAACATAGAGCAGGTAGAATTAAATATGTATGCATGTAAATGTAAAAGCACAGCTGCATGATGATTTATTGTATTCCGCCGTCACACAAAGGCAGACAGTGTGACGAAACATGCTAATTAGATCTGGGGTTCGATAAGATTGTTTTACATCAGAATCCATAATTGAATCCGCCTTTACAAACTAAATCCGTTCAAATCCCTCGCAGAATTAATTTAGATTTAGCTTTCAACATTTGCTCGAAAGTAAAGTTATGAATCACTAAAACCCAAAGATTCCATTGAGACCCAAAAGCATGTGTTGTTGGCTGAGGAGGGGGAAGCACCGCAGTAGGTAGCCTAGTGTTCACAACCTGAAAATGAGATGAGCTACATGAATATGAAATGCTGACTAAATATGTAACTGACACAAAGACATAACAGGTGTAGCCTACCAACTTCGGCATATTTTTTCACAAGCGTCTTGGTCCCAAAGTCAGAACTACTAAATTGAAATTCACTGGATGAGACGTTCAACTGACCAACCACCCGATCTTTTACCTGTTATATCATTCCCCATTGATTAAGCCCTGCAGTTAGTCAGTGTGTGTGCTAGGGCTGTACCAAATAGTTCAAAGCTTGGTTCATAACGTTGATATTTGAATTCTAAATGCATTTTTGCACGTCTATTCATTCTGTTTGAAGCTGTTATTTCTGCACAGTTGCGGGTATAAAGAATAAGCTCCAGTGATCATTTTAGAATTACGCAGTTTACAGAATCAGATTCCAGTGATGTCTGCAGAGTGTTGTTTCAGAATTGTGTATCAAAAAGTCTAAATTGATTAGAAAAGATAGGTGTTATCATTTTCAAAATTCACTTCATGTTTTTATCTGACGGAATATTCTGCTTCAATCCACAATCCGCCTTTCAAAAACAACATTTTCACCGCGGTCAAACAGCTGTCTGCTCTTCCCCTTGCCGCTCACAAAGGGAGGCACGCACCTGTATTAACGGGTTCGGTCCAGCAGCACCAATAATTACGTTTATACAACCACAATAACATATAAATCTAATTTGTCTTTGGTCATCATGGTCAGTCCAGAGACTGAGGGTACAGTAGGGGCCTCACTGAAAGCTGGGGGCCACTTCCCTTATAGAGAAATGACCAATGAGCTGCACCGCTGAACCGAACCAGCCTATCAGAAATGAGCTCCAGGCCAACACTGGTATTGCATTTATATGAACGGTTCTCTACCTCCCATTCGTCCACCCAGCTTTTTCTCTCGCTCTCTCTCTCTCTCTCACCTACATTGTTTTACTCAAGTGTCAAAATTTGGCAGCGAAACTGACAAAAAAAAATTACAAATAGGCCGAGCACATGATTTTCTCTGCACGGCGGACTCCGTCGATCTTCCTCGAATCTCCGTCAGAAGTTTCAATCAAAGCAATTTGACTCCAGCCGTGGCATTTGAAAGCAACAGATGAGCACAGAGGGAGGAGGGTTGACGAAGTAATGAGAGTGGGATCGATGAAAAATACCCTGAGAGGCTGGTGGAAACAAACGCCATATACTGTATCTGAGGGACAGGTGTGCACTGCAGAAGGAAACAGCAGCAGTTTGCCTGGAAAGGTTTCACACTAACATAGATGGAGGAAGTGAATCTTTTGGGGGGTAGTTCAGCATGAAGGAGATTTTAAGTCAAATCTTTCACGAAACCAAACAATGTCAGTCAACTCATCTCCACAGCAGTTTTGGCCTCATACACCGTTTGCTCGACACCACATCTTGCCAGCTAGCTTTATCCCCCCCCCTCCCTCCGGCCTTCTCCTGTATTAGCATCAGGAATGCGAACTCAGCATGTTCACTCGCTGTGGTGCACGTTCATTTATCTGACCTGCATGTTCACAGAATAGTTGTGTAATACAGATTTTGTTTCAGGGAAAACTTGTGAGTGACATGTTTAATGCAGTTTTACTCCGGAGCCTCACAGAAGCAAAGCCCCTCTGTCAAATCAAGCAAAAGATGGAACATTGCGACAACAACAAAAAATGTGTGGACAAGCGTACCGGATTATGTAGGGGAAGGCAAATTTGTTCAACAAAACCCAACCAGAAAAGCCGTGACTGTGTGAGCTTATAAAATAATAATGTTTGGCAGCAAGAAAATGGGATTTACAGGAAATATGCTCTTAATATTATTTTCGCAATCTACAGCACTGAGCCTATACCACAGGTGTGAGACAGTGGGTAATATAAGGAGTTTTAATTCATCTGACAGAGAAATATTCATGATTGGGTTGTACAAAATAAAGACATAAACAATGAGATGGTAGAAATGTGTCTGCTGAGATTTTGCCTCATCATTTAAACATGTCCCCAGGAAATTATGCTTACTATTATTAAACAAATTATTACATTTTTGCAGGAAATAAAATACTAATTTTCGCAAGTACCGCACGGAGGTTGTTGGGAGGTGGTCGTACAAAGAGCAGGAGTTCGACACCTGAGACCAGAATGTCTCCTCGGCCCCACATTTTTATCCTGTCAGGGAGATCATACGCTTGTGGTCGCGTGCGTGCGTGTGTATGTATTTGTCCGTCTGTCCACTGTTAATCTCACATACTTGGACTTATTGTGCTAATATTTTCTGTGCCCATTTATGACCGTATAATCAAGGACCTCGTGGTTGCGGTGATTCACAAATTTTGGAGAGCCTAATTGAGTTCCAACAAAAAAGGCATTTCCGGCAATCGCTAAAGGCTTACTTATTTTAACATAATCCCCTGCCCATTATACTTTGACCAGGTCTCTAGTTTACATGGCATTTCAAAAAGACGACTGCAACGACACTTTGTAATAGCTCTGGTTGCATTAGAATTCCTAGTAAATTTACCATCACACCATTTATCAATAAAAAAACATAAAATGATATGATAGTTTCCCCTAATTTACGATGCAATCTTAAATAATTATCCGTGACTTCCTTGAAAGCATGCTAACAGATGTTACTCTTCTGCATACGTAACTACCCATTATGAAGACTGACCACACTGATATAAGACATGCGGCTTTCTATCAAGGGAGAGGAGCACGAGACCCGCTTTTGTTTGATGCGCACAGAAGAATAAGAAGGATAAAGGCAAACAACCAGAGGTCCCTTGCGAGCCACAGGCACACGGTTTTATTTATGAATTTAATTTGTGTTTTTCTTTAAGAGGCACTTGGTGGCCTGCCTCAACACAGAGGGGAGTTAGGACCCAGAGGAGTACAGCCAGGGAGTACTTTAAATTAGAAGCAGACGCCTTCTCTCTCTCTCTCTCTCTCTCTCTCTCTCTCTCTCTCTCTCT